>NC_091210.1:18318651-18501151 GCF_040958095.1 Procambarus clarkii | reverse complement strand
CACCCCACCGTCATACTGCAAGATTCGTACTAGAATCATTCATATAAATATTAGATGAACAATTCTAATACGAATCGTTTGTTTTTGTTCCTTTGTTTTGCATCACTTAAAAAGAAAGATGAAAAAATAACTTACCAAAGTTCATTTTCAAATTTAATTGGGCCTATCGGTGGTCACTAAAGGTGGTGTTTTACTGAAACTCTCTTTAGCACCTTCAGAGGCAGGGAGAGCGAATGCAATTGAGCATAAGTGAAAGTATTCAGACCAGATATCATAAAGTGAGGCAAGGTCTCGCCCAGTCTTGGCAACTATAGGTAATTTTGTCCTCAAGGATGCTGGCAGGAATTTATAGTTAAAGAGCCTGTCCTGTATTCATAAGAAATTAAAGCATGGACAATCATACCAAAACACGTGTATTTATTTACCAACAGGTGTACCAGCTGATTAGACTTATGAAGCCGCTACAGGTGTTCGATATGTGTGGCTGGTACACCCTTGGCTCCAGCTCCTTCCTGGCGGTGAGTACCTCCGGGCGGTGAGTCCCTCTTTTTGGTGAGTCCATCCCAACTATGAGTCCCATCTCTAGCAGTATCCACCAATGACAACAACACAGTATTTACAGTTTTACTAAAAAATACTATGAAAATTGACTGCATTAAGTGATAATAATGGGGAAATATGAAATATTATTCATTATCTATTTCTCTATGTCTTTGACTGTATTTGCCGCTGTAAGACTGTGGGAATATATATATATATATATATATATATATATATATATATATATATATATATATATATATATATATATATATATATATATATATATATATATATATATATATATATATCCCCTTAGTGTTTTTCCCCTTAGTGTTTATTACCTTATGATCACTGACGAAGATTATTGATGTGGTGAACATGTTTCCTTTAGTTCGCTTTTCAGTTCGGGTTGTCTAAACAAGTACCTTTGTATTGGCTATTTTGGAAAGTATTGTGTTTGGTACCTTTTTGATAATGCTTTAATTGCTTTGGATAATACGATCATTAAAATATTGATGTTCGTATAAGTAAACATCTTGATAAACTTGACCCTGATAATGGGAATTAGTTGGATACCACAAACTAATATTCAATTGAGGAACACATTAAATATATTAATATTAATAAATAGTCATTCTAAGGGAAGGGGGGACGGGGTGTGGATGGTATCCGGGAGGGACTATCTTCCTTCTCCATGGTGAACTACCTACAACTGAGTCCACACTCAGGTATTACGTGAAACTTCGACGTAATACCATGACTTCAAAAGAGCAAGTAAGTCAGGTAGACCTTGGATATCTTTTATCACATCATGGTTCAGTCGGTGGTGGATGTGTTTGGGGGAGTCCAACGATACATTGTCTCTATATATTTCTCTATCTTTATATATAAAAAACATTACATAATTGTAATTGTACATTAATATCTTTCCCCCAGTTGGTGAGCACAGTGGTGACCTACCTGGTGATCCTGATGCAGGTCGGCTTGGTGTCTACACGCTAAACAACAACAGTCTGCAAGATCCACGTCCCACATGATGAGGCCGAGGGCACATCACTTTACGCCAGATAGTTCAAAATGAAGGAATAACAACAGTAAGAACCTCACGAAGTGTTCCATCGCTGAAAACTGCAAAGGTTTTCAATTCGGTTTCACACATTAGGGAGGATAGATACACTGTCCCTTAGTCCTACACTGACCTCCTTCCAGAGGATAGATACATTGTCCACTAATCCTTCATTGACTTCTGCTTTCAATTCGGGTCAACAAATTGATCGAAACTGTGAACGCCAAGAAATCCGGACTCCAACTGCCAAAGATTATTGGGGACTACAAACCTGGATACGCGTATGGAAATGTCAAGACACACAAGCCTGGAAACCCACTTCGGCCAATCATCAGCCAGATACCCACACCCACGTACAGACTGGCGAAGTGACTCAACGGCTTGCTGACTCCTTATGTCCCTTGCGCCTTCAGCCTGAAGTCTCCAAAGGAATTTGTTGAATTACTGCGGGGAACACGGGCCACAGGGACAAGAGCCTCGTTGGACGTAGAATCACTGTTTACCAACATACTTGTGGGATGAAACAATCGGGATGATAGCGGACAGAGTGTATCGTGATCCAGCCTGTACTCCTCTTGACATACCAGAAAACATTTTAAGGAAACTACTCCAAGCTTGTACTAAAGAGGCACCTTCTTGAGCCCGGATGGGCACATGTATAAGCAAGTAGATGGGGTCGCCATGGATTCTCCCTTAGGTGTCCTGTTTGCAAACTTCTACATGGGTACCATCGAACAAAAGGTCTTAGTCGACATGAACCCTAAACCGGCCATATACTGCAGGTATGTTGACGACATTTTTACACAGGTACCTGATGTTAGACATCTGCAGGAGCTGAAGGAGGCATTTGAGCGGAATTCTGTGTTGCGTTTCACTTACGAGATGGAGAAGGATGGGAAGCTGCCCTTTCTGGATGTAAAAGTCATATAAAGAAGCGGAGGTTTCCACACTGCAGTCTACACTAAGGAAACAAACATAGGAATGTGCCTCAATGCCAACAGTGACTGCCCAGACAGGTACAAGAGGAGTGTCGTTAACGCTTATGTCGACCGTGCTCTGAGCACAGCTCAGGATGGAAGCAAGTCGATGAAGAACTCTGTAGAGTAAGGCAGGTTCTAGTCAACAACGGCTTCACCAATGGTTTCGTTGAAGACATCATAAGAAGGAAGGTGAAACGCCATGCAACCTCTGAAGAGACAACTAACACAACACCTGTACCCCCTATTAGACTATTTTACAGGAACTTCTTTTCCACAGCTCAAAAAACGGAGGAAAGGGTCCTGAAAGATATTATTAATTGAAACGTTATCCCAACAGACAAAAATCAGAAGATACAATTGACGATCTACTATAAAACCAAGAAAACGGCCAACCTACTCATGAGAAACTCTCCAGACACAAAGCAGAACGCTTTAAAAGAGACCAATGTCGTCTATGCCTTCAAATGCCCACTTAGGGACTGTAAGCCTCAAAGAACTCAGTATATAGGCAAGACAACAACATCTCTTTCCAGGTGATTAACGATGCATAAGCAACAGGGCTCCATTAAGGAACATATAATCTCTTCCCACAACCAGACCATCACCAGAGAAGTCTTAACAAAAAACACGGAAATCATCGATAGATACAGCGATAGCAGGCGGCTTGATATCTGCGAGGCACTACACATTAAGAAGTCGACACCAGCAATCAACAGCCAATTAATGCACAACTATATTCTACCCACTTCAAGACTCCGCACCAATATAGAAGCATCAAGAAACATGGGCCAATAGGCCCTTTGCAGTTACTTCCATTCTTCCCTTTAACTTACAAAATATTATACCCATTGTTTCGTGTTCTATCTTGTGTTGAAAGTTTGTTTTCACCTCATCCAAAACTGTTGTAGCACATCACCTCACCCAAATGCAGGTATATAAAATGAAAGCCATTTAAATTAGTAGAACTCTGTTTAGTGTTTGCAAGTTATAGTTGTGTGTGTGTAAACTAAAGTCTTTGAAAATGTAATAAGTTATTATGAAACGCGTTCGAGTGTCGCGTCAGACTAGAAATAAAAATGAATTTTTGAGAATTGAGTTTTCAATTACCATCGACAGTGAAAAGAAATATAAGAAATATTGAGAAAATTCGTGTTAGAATTATTATTAATCTTACTTTTTCGGTCATATTTAATAATATATGTTTTCAAGAAAGACTGCTACCAAAATATACTAATGTATATATATATATATATATATATATATATATATATATATATATATATATATATATATATATATATATATATATATATATATATATATATATATGTCGTACCTAGTAGCCAGAACGCACTTCTCAGCCTACTATGCAAGGCCCGATTTGCCTAATAAGCCAAGTTTTCCAGAATTAATATATTTTCTCAAATTTTTTTCTTATGAAATGATAAAGCTACCCATTTCATTATGTATGAGGTCAATTTTTTTTTATTGGAGTTAAAATTAACGTAGATATATGACCGAACCTAACCAACCCTACCTAACCTAACCTAACCTATCTTTATAGGTTAGGTTAGGTTAGGTAGCCGAAAAAGTTAGGTTAGGTTAGGTTAGGTAGGTTAGGTAGTCGAAAAACAATTAATTCATGAAAACTTGGCTTATTAGGCAAATCGGGCCTTGAATAGTAGGCTGAGAAGTGAGTTCTGGCTACTAGGTACGACATATATATATATATATATATATATATATATATATATATATATATATATATATATATATATATATATATATATAGTTTCTTTTTTTTGTGTAATGACATTTTCAAATAAAGTTAGGTAAATATACACACATACCAAAAGAATAGGGGTGGTAGGAGAAGAAAATATCAAAGTGTTCAGTGAGGATCCACAAGGTCTTCTCTGAGTACTCTTTATTTTCTTCTCCGAGGCTATGGGTTCCTACACTTGCACCAGAGGTGGTACCCCTTATATATATATATATATATATATATATATATATATATATATATATATATATATATATATATATATATATATATATATATATATATATATATATATATATAATATATATATAATTACATATTATATATATAATATGTAAATATAGTATATCAAACATGCCTGACGTGTTTGAATCGATCACAATGATCACTTATTGAGTACATAGTCGTTAGCGTTAGGCCTTTGTAATATTTGGAAATCTATTCCTGTACCTTTTTGTGCTGTTATTAATGGACGTTACCAACGATGCGATTCTTTACACCCTTACGAATGTTTTAATGTTTTTTGCAGCCAAAGGGTTAAAACATGAAAAGGCTTCATTTATCCTCAATTATAGTTATAAAATTATAACTATATTTTAAAGTTATAAAATTATCTGTCAGTTCACAACAGAGATGAAGACCAAGTGGAAAGGTAAGAAATGTTACTCATGTTTCGAACTTAGTGGGGCATTAGACACATCAGAAATTATTGGTAAAGGGCTATAATCATTGTTTGGTGCTTTGTGTGAGAATACCTCAAGCGCGAAAGACAGATAACAGGTTCCATTACACTATCAGGTATAATAGCAGTAGAGACCCGCCTGAGCTTCAGTCAGAAGAAAGTTATGCAAAGAATAGAAAGTAGTATTCCAGAAGAGAAGTTGCAAGAAATCCATGAAGTATTACTGAAATCTACCGAAAAACGTAAGATTTTTAAAGAATTGAGAAAAAATGATGGGACCGATTTTACTACATAAATAGTCTACATTAGCAGCAACATTAAGAGTCTGTCTATCCTTGATATACTCCCAGTTTCCGGTACCCAGATATATCTAGACAGATGGTCTTAATATCTGTCCATATACCAGGAACGAGATGCCATGAGTGTCTTAATGCTCCATATACAGGGAATTGAAGCCATGACTGTGTCTTAGTACTCCATGTACTGGGGAATGGGGCAAGAACTATGTCTGTACCACCTTATACTGGGGACGGGGACCATGATTATGTCTTAGTAGCCCCATACACTGACACTCAAGCTGAGGTACTCAGTAATCACTCAGACTATCAAGTTGATACATGTACTATGGACAAATCGCTACACTGTCAGCTGACAAGCTAAAACTATCCGTACATGGATGTTCACTGTCAAAACACATGTGTCCACTATTAGCACACAGCTGGTCACTCTTAGCACACCACAGCTTGCAGTCAGCACACAGGTCCTTGCTGTCAGTACACAACTGAATACTGTTAGCATAGTATGATTGCTATATGATAACGATGGCGTCAATGTTTACATGACTTAATAGATTAATAATATTTTCATTAAGCGCACTCCACGCTGTTTTATGGGTGTTTACTGAACGCTAGGTGAGTAATCGCCTGAACGAACCCCGTTCAATTACCTGTCAACACATTAGTCGATGACGACCTCCAAGATCAGGTGGCTGCCTTTCCTTATACCAGTCATCGACGAACTTTCAGACCAGGTGGCTGCCTTTTCCTTTACCAGTCGTCGACGAACATTCAGACCAAGTAGCTGCCTTTCCCTATACAAGTCGTTGACGAACTTTCAGACCAGGTGGCTGCCTTTGACGTTGGCTATACAACAGTTCTAGTTGATTATCTAGTTGGTTACCTAGAAGACATTGTACAAATTATTCAGCAAATTATATAACCCTCATCGATAAGAACATTGCTGGAGATAAGATTCTCTAGACCTAAAGGACATCACTAAGAGATTACAATCGAGAAGGATGTCAGCACAAGCGACAACCAACGTTGGGCGCTCGTTGCCTTGGCGAACTGTAGTGCTCGGTCTCCAGTTGCTGGGAATATTTCCTTACACCATGTCTGTGAACGAAGCTCACTCATGTTACAAGTTTAGTCTGAGAATCTGTCTCTGGGGGATCTTTGTCCAAATGATGATTTTCTCGGCCAATGGAATGTTTTTATTACGAATGTTCTTTCCGCTAGTGATGTTTGACATTGGGAGTGTGATATATGTAGGTACGATGTTCGTATTTGACGTGTCAAACAGCGTCCACACGTGGCTCCTGTGGAAGAACAGCAAACAACTGGCTAGTGCGCTGGAGTATTTTTCTATGATCCTTAACGACCAAGAGAGAGGTGAGGGACCCCATGTCTTTATGGGGCTCCTATTCACAGTGACATCATTATACTTCATTACCTACAGTATATTTATTTTACGTATGAATTCTGTCATTGAAATAGGTTTTCTTGTATTCGTTATACTGTGTGATGGTCTCTGTCGGTACATGACATTAGAATTCTACAAGATGATCTTTAATCTTCTGGCAAAACACTTACATCTGACAGCAGAAAATATTGTCAAACTCTTCGCCAGTGAGCTCCCTCTATCATCAACAGATGTCTTAATGAACCTAAGGGAAACCTTCAAGCCTAACACAAATAAAATTATCATTATCCAAAGACTCAATAAGATGGAGTCGAAGATTCGTGAGGTGAGTCATATCTATATATCTTGTGTTTTTGTCTGTGCTTAAATTGTGTTCTACATGATTGGTGGAGTTCAGTTCCTGAGCCCATTATGTGCCTCTGTAAACATTTCCATCACCATCCACGAGATGGGCAAGGTGTCCACCACCACTTGCAGAATGGGCACGGGGACCATCCCTGCCCACGGAAATTGGATGCAAAATAAGTGACCAAATAATAATTATTCAGAAAAACGTTAATGCATGGTAGGTTTAAGTACACTGATATGTTGATATGTGTGCATACATAGGTTTGCGTTCGTATTCTCAGAGAAATGACAATTGATTACAATTTTCATTCACCAGGGCTGTAGGAGACTTGAATCTAGAGCCCTGGACCCGGATTCACAAAGCAGTTACGCAAGCACTTACGAACATGTACATCTTTCCTCAATCTTTAACGGCTTTGGTTACATTTATTAAACAGTTTACAAGTATAAAAACTTCCCAGTCAACTGTTGATTCTGTTGTAAACAATTTCCTGGTGCTTCGGAGCTCATTAACTGTTTAATAGTTGTAAACAAAGCCGCCAAAGATTAAGAAAAGATGGACACTTTTGCAAGCACTGTCGCAAATGCTTGCGTAACTACTTTCTGAATCTAGCTCCCCAGGTGAATGGAATGTTTATTTCCACGGTAGTGTGGATGGCAATTTAGATTACAATTTCCTAACAATATAATGATGAACTAGGATACCTAATCTAGCAATTTACCAAGTGCGTACCTTGACACAAATCATGTAGGAGAAAACATGACCTGTTACGATTTTTCATTGTTCATGAAAAATGATCTATTGGTGACATCTACAGGTGGAAACGCTCCGAGAGAGGCTGGCCAGGTCCTTCCTGCTAGGGAATAGTGTACTGCATGTGGCTGCTCTCATCCTGGCCACCACCTCCTCCTACGCCGTAATAAGGGGCATCCTCATCGAAGGCGGCTCGCTCATCTTCATAGCTTACTCATTTTCTCTACTTTGGCTCATTAATCGCGTGGGACAGAATTTCGTTAATGAGGTGAGTTTATACATAAATATTGGCTAAACATATGAAAAGAAAAGGAACTAACAGGGAAAAGCACCAAGTCATTACGACTATATAGCACTTCGAATGCTTCAGGATAGGGATTTGGGATGGGACGGGGGAAAGGAATGGTGCCCAACCTCTTGGATGGTCGGGAATTGAACGCTGACCTGCATGAAGCGAGACCGTCGCTCTACCGTCCAGCCTAAGTGGTTGGGCTGGCTAAACATATGAGTTAATGTTCTTTGAGAGGTTGTGGTTTATCGTACACTGGATGGATGAGTAATACAGGTCAGGCTAGAGAAGTGATTTCATTGTTAAGTCGTCACAATGGAAGAGCTGGAGACCGTGTGGACTGCCTTTCTATTTGTCCAGGGGATACTTCAACAAGCCGACGGCTACCTGTCCTCAACAGGCTAAATGTCCTTAACAGCCTTTGCATTCCCGGCACACTAGATATCCCCGACAGAGTACAGGTCTCTGATGGAATAAATGTCCCCGACAGACTGCATGTCTCCGACAGACTACATATCCCCGACAGTCAACATGTCCCCGATAGAATACATATCCCCGATAAACAAATAATCAATGTTATTCTCTACCGAGTCTGCTCTCACAATACTAAAACAGAAATACACCAGTTTGTGTTCCGGGTCGTATATTTTAACGACTAAAATGCACCACGAAACTTTCAGTGGCCTGAAAACTAACATCCTCATTGAAGCCTTAAACGCGTGTGGAAGTTAAGAGCTGTTTACACGGACTGGCTGAAAACTCTGCCCATGAGAATAGTGTTACTGGGTTAATTTGTAATTTAAATGATTCAGTAATACCCTAATTTTGTAAATAATTTTTTGTTTAAATAATAATTTTACCATTGATGTTTGTTAATTATTTATTGTTTTAAAACATTTGTGAATTAGGCGTTTGAATTAGATTTTGGATTTCAAGATGAATCATATAGAGAAGAATGCGAAATGTTACACTTTTTATAAATTATAGAAAGGCATATTGTGCATTGCCCATAGTATAGTATAGTATAGTTGCACTAGTATAGTTGTATAGTCCAGTATAGTTGTGCGTCTATATAGTATAGTTGCTATCAAAGAGGCAAACGCTCTGAGTATTAGTGACTTTAGGCATTGTATATGTCCTACCTATGAATCCTGCACTGTTCATGTATCTTATGTATGCATGTATGTATTCTTGCTTAACTAAAATATCATAATTATAAGCAGTGGGAGCATTGAGGCCGTACTATCAATGAGTCTAACATAAACAGAGGTAGTAGTGGGGTCGTACTATCAATGGGTCTAACATAAACAGTGGTAGGAACGAAATCGGACTGAAAGGTGTGAAATCAATGGGTCTAACATAATCAATAGTTTGAGTGGGGATGCACTATCACTAGTGCTAACAGAAGCAGTTGGGTTGAATTATTAGTACTGAAGAAACCATTGGAGAAACAGGATGTCTCCAATTGAAAAAATTTGAGTTAACTGGCAAACCATCCAATTTACATAAATTGGTAAACCATCAGTGGGTTTAATATAAAGCGTTCGAATCGTCGTGTCCTCTTGGGTCCTACTGATTTCCTCACTGATGATTCAAATTAATTAATGGGAATTCTTTGTCCATTTGAATAGAAACATTAGAGGCAGAATTCCTAGACTTAAATCCAAAATGCATGAGGGTGATTGTGTGAAACTCTGGTTCGGCTTCAGTGGAAACCTCTGGAATCCTCTCGGGAATCCTCTGTTCTAGCATTGAGCGTGCGTCTGGGAACACCAAGCCCACAGGTTCAAACCCTTATCACAGCTCCTACGAATTTTCTCATTATTAATGTCATTATTATTATTATTATTATTATTATTATTATTATTTGAATTTGTATTATTATAATTATTATTAAAAATAATCACCAATTATAACTCATCACTCATTTTTATCCAGGTAAACACAGTTGTAGGAATGTTGAAGAGCTTGAGTTGCAGATTGACAGACCCCGAGATAAAGACAATGGTGAGTGTTACGCTTGAGATTCCTCGGTGAGAATACTGCAGGTCCCCAAGATGTGTTCGTGCACTGTGCTCTTCTTCTAATACTGACGGAATAAGATATTGTGATCTGTTTTTTTTAAATTGAGCACAAAATAAAGTTCGAGCTCTTCTTTGTATTAGTTTACTGTGCTCTACTTCTTAGAATGATGTAAAACTTACAATGCTTTATTTCTTAGAATAATGTAAACTAACAATGCAATATTTCTTAGAATATTTTTAAACTTACACTGCTATTGTTCTTAGATTAACATATATTGTGCTGTTTCTAAAATTAACGTAATAATATACTCTTTCTTGGACTGACAAAAAATGGAACCACGTTGGCGACCCTCCAGGCAGCAAGGATAAAAAACAGTTGTGACTGCTTAACTAAATATAATATGAGGTATTCCAATGAGTTCCTCCTCGCATTCTTTTATGATTCTTCAGAATAAAACGTCAGGAGAGGGAAATTTACATTAGACTCCTAATATGTTTGTTTTTTAGCAAAATTGATGAAGCTAAGTATATAATTATTGATGAAGCCACCAATAATCTGAAGGCTGAAGTGAAGTAAAGCTGAAAGCAACCAAAGATTGGTTATAATAAATTAGGGTTGGCTTGGTTAGAAAAGGCTCAGCATAGGTAAAATAAACTATGTTTGGATTGGTCAGGTTAATTATGGTTTGGTTAAAATAAGCTATATGGTTGTCTTTGTTAGGTAAAACTTAGATTAAGTTAAGCTCGGTTTGAATGCGGCTAGTTTCGACTTGGATTGTTTAGGTAAGGACTGGTTAGGGTAGACGAGGTTTACGTTGGTTAGGATAGACGAGGTTCGGCTTGGTTAGGAGATCCTGGTTTTAGCATGGTATCAGGAGTATCAGGGAGAGTAGAAGTATTAGTTGGGATACACAGACATATCGTGCAATCAACGTAAGTGCTGAAACGAGCTAAGGGTCATTGATTACAGACATCAATAACGCTAAAGCAGTGAAGTCAAGTCTTATGAAAAGCTTCTGACGTTCACTTTGTTAAGTACTTAAATGGATTAAATATATCATTACCTAATTGGGTATTCTAGTACTCTAGCACAAGATTGCATTCAGCATTCAAGCACAAACAATTGATATTGCACTCTAGCTCAAAATTGGAAGTAGCACTCCAGCACAAAATTGGCTATAACACTCAAGGACAAAATTGAAAATGGCAATCTAGATCAAAATTGTACTAAGATTGTGTACTGAATCTATTGAATGTTCACATCCTCTGGATTTCCATATTTACAAATACTAACGTAACTTTAACTAGTCTGAACAGAAGTAAACAAACCAAATAAACTTAATATTTGTAAATGAAAAGAGGAAACGTGAGGAAACTCTTTGAAACGTGAGGAAACTCTTTGTAACTATGTAAATAATTATAAATTTTCTTGATCACTTAAAAACGTTTGGAAACCCTAAAGTAGCTTGCCAATTCACTATTTTCAGTTTGGGCATAATATGCTTATTACCCTTCAAGGTCAACCAACTACTTCATATTACCCCCTTAAGGGTCAACACAACCATTTCATATTACCCCTGAAGGTCAACACAACCATTTCATATTGCCCATGAAGGTCAACACAACCATTTCATATTGCCCCTGAAGGTTGACACAATCACTTCATATTACCCTTGAGGGTCAACACAATCACTGTATATTATCTTTGTGAGTCGACTCAATAACTGCATAATAATCTAAAGGGTCGACGCAATCACTGCATATTACTCCAAATAGTCGAAACAATTACTGCATATTAAGTTTGAGAGTCGACACAATCGCTGCATATTACTCTTGATGGTCGACACAATCACTGCACATTACCCCATAGGGTGGTACAACCACTGCATATTATTTCACCATGGGGAATGAAAAGACGTAAGGAATATATGTGTTCAGTGCAGACTTAGATGTGTCCCTTCCGATTGATCATCACAAGTTCATACCCTAGATCTACCCTACATCCGCCAACCGGTTTTTGCAACTAGGTTACCAATTACTGCTGTGTAATCAGGTGCTCGGTCGACGCTCTTTATCCTGGCATCGAACCCGGCCGTAATCCTTCGCGAGGCGTGGTGCGAGTGTGCTACCATCGACTTTGGAGTTTATACATGTGTAAAATGCATGAATTATGGGTTTGGAAGATGATGTATATAGACATCATCATATCAATCTTATTAAACATCAATGGCACATAAATAAATATATGTCAGGCAGATGTATAGATGACCAGTTGAAGCATTATAAAAGTGTCTGGCATTTGTTGTTGCTTTGTTGACAGTTTTATGATAGAATAATTAGTAGAAATGCAATCATTTTACATCATGAATGCTAAAATTATTGCAAATTAAGCGGAAACTTCCTGTATTCGTTCCATACCCTCACAGCTTGGAAAAAAACATGTAAATAAATTAAAAACTTCTGCACACGAGTATTTGTTTACCAACAGGTGCATCAACTGGTGACCCTCCTGAAGCCACTACAGGTGTTTGACATGTGTGGCTGGTACAACCTCGGCTCCAGCTCCTTCCTGGCGGTGAGTACCTCCTGGCGGTGAGAACCTCCTAGGGGGTGAGTACCTCCTAATGTTGAATCCATCCTGCTGGTGAGTCAATCCAGGTAGCGAGTCTCACCAATCAGTAAGTCCCTCCTGACGATGAGTGCCTCCTGACGAGGTCATTCCGGCGGTCTCATAATATGATACTCATATAATAAGATACTCAAATAACACTGAAAAAAATATTCCTGCATGAATACAATAATTATCGCTGAAATAATATGGTTGAGAACAAGAATTCAGTAACTCAAGGCAATGTTTAATTTAAATCGATTTAATCTCCAATGTTTCATTCAAATCAATTGAATCTCCAATGTTTAATTTAAACCAATTCAATATCCAATGTTTAATTTAAATCAATTCACTCTCCAATGTTTAATTTAAATAAGTTCGATCTCCAATGTTTAATTTACAACCTGGTGACGCACTCCTCAGTGTGTGAGTATGGTGGTGACCTACCTGGTGATCCTTCTGCAAGTCGGCTACTATAGAACGCCCTAAGGAAACGAGGGACCCAAACTGCTGTCTTGTTCAGGGAACAATACGTTGTTCGTGTGCATACTGCTGCTGTGTTTCATACGTCTTCGTTATGTACATAAACTAGATAAGTTTTCATCGAGCACTCAAGTGTTTAATTACGAAACCTGAGCATATTTCTTCAATCAGGGTGACTCTGCATTAATTCAATAAATTACTAGCTGTGAAGGAATTCGAGGCTGTATATAACAATAATAACCTTGGGTAGTAAAGTTCGAAAATTTGCAACTTGTATAATAAATAGAGACTAAGCCACCAGGATCGAAGAAAGATGAACAGGTTTCGCAATTGGACACTTAAATATATCATGAATCTTTTTTTCGCTAGTCATGTACCAATATATCATTAAAGACAATACCCCAACAATAGAATTGTTATTATTCTTTCCTAATTAAGACTATTCATAGCCCAGTAGATATAGCTTCAGCACCTCACGCATGGGGGTTCACAGTTCGAGACTGTTGTTGAGCCCAGGTGAGTGGAATCAAGGAATGGCTTTATATCACCTCACAACAGCCATCACCACAAATTGTGTCACATGAGAATATTCATGACACTGACCAGAGAGAGAGTAACCCAAGCATATCCCTGGATTGGTATCTCGCATCGTCTTATATTTTCCAAACTGACTTTTGCATGGTCGGTCTCAGATGATCCCAGGATAGATGAATTACATTCACCACGGTATATTATCAGAGGTTTGCTGTTAAAGAATCAGCTGCTTGGAACAAAAGATTCAAGCAGCACGGACTATGGTGAGCCCATAATAAACTTTATATTAGAAGGGGGTTATCGGACGGTATTTAATCTGCTTTTAATGAAGGATAACTGAAAGGGTATGCGGTCAGAAGCTATTCTGAGTTCCGAGTAGTCCTATTAAGCTCCTGTAAGGTTTACTGAGTGGCCAGTTCTTCAGCAATACAGATGATATGAATCAAACATGATACAGTTGCTGCTGATCTGTAACAGAAAAGTGGATATTTAATAATATACAGTGATCTCTATCCTCGCAAGTATTCTAAACTTTTATATTTCCCTACGACAGTGACGCACGCTTCTCCAAGACAGTGACCTCTGCTTCTCCATGACAGTGCCTTCTGCTTCTTCAAAACAGTGACCTCTGCTTCTCCAAGAGAGTGAACTCTGCTTCTCCAAGACAGTGACTTCTGCTTCTTCAAAACAGTGACCTCTGCTTCTCCAAGACAGTGACCTAACAACACATTCACTTGTTACAACTGATCCCCGAGCTGTTAATTTACACGTGGTCCAGTATTATGTTGTCACTTGGTCAGCTCCTCAAGCCCACCATTGTCAGCAACATGGAGGTTGCAATATCATGAAGGACACTTGACGATGTTTGTGTATAAGGAAATCAATGGAATAAACATCGATCGGACACCAGAGGGCTTTGGCCACGACATCACGCCAAAGAAAACATTACCGTTTAGTCGAGTCCTCAAGTTCAATTTGTGTCGCACTCAGAGCAGCACGCCGTCCACCACACGCACTCCGAGAACAGCTGGCCGTCCACCACACGCTCTCTGGGAGCAGCAGGCCGTTCACCACACGCACTCAGAGAGAAGCGGACCAATCACCACCACACACACTCAGACAGAAGCATACCAACCACCGCCACATGCACTCTGGGAGCCGCAGACCAACCACACCCACACGCACTCTGAGAGCAGCAGACCAATCACACCTCGCATTCTAAGAGCAACAGGCCATGCCTCTAACGCACTTAACCGGTTACCAATTGAAATTACAACTTGAATCTATGTGAACAAAAATCACAGTATATATAGCGATATTCTTGAAGATGAAAACATCACTATAGCAAATAGGTATTGTGTTATATGAACAAGAAATGTCACCACAACATACAGCCGGCACATGATCATTATCATTTATCAATAATTGTTGTTGTTCATTTACCCTTATTATTCATTATGTTTATTTTGTTCATTATGTTCAGTGTGCTTGTCTAGACTGTAGGCGGTGGTTTCCTTTGTTATAACCCATAATGAAGTGATTGTTCTTATGTCCTATGGTGTGATGACTATTCCCATAGTACATAGTACCGAAATTGTTTTTATTATATGGTGTGGTGATTGTTTTTGTAGAACATAGCGTGGTGCTTGTCATATTTAATGGTGGAATATTTTTAACGGTTAGTCATCCTTGTGTTCGTTTCGTTGCTAAACAACGATAAAGATAAAGGAATCAATCAATCAAGCCAAATAGAATACCTCAGGTAAGAAATTGAGTGAGTTGTTTGCTTGTTTTAAAGAAGCTCTGAACTCCAGATAAATTTGTATACGACTTTTATTGGCATAGACGAAAATTATGATTTTCCAGATATCATCTACATTGATATCTGGCATTACGTGGTACGTGGCATTAAAGTTTGTCTGAGGTAAACATTGATATCAACACACCAAGCATGGGATCAATTTTCCTGTCACTTGGTCAGAGCACCTAGCTCGTCATCGTCAGCAACACAAAGGGTGCAATATCATATGGAGACTTGAGGATGTTTGTATATTAGAAAATCAACTGAATAAACGTCTATGCGAAATTGGACCTCAGATCAACACAAAAAACCAGCGAACATTATCTTGCGTCCTCAAACTCAGTTTGTGACGAACTCTGAGAGCTTCAAGGCGTCTACCACACGAACTTAGAGCGTAGTGGGTCCACCACACGCACTCAGAGAGCAGCAGGCCGTTTATCTTACGAACATAGAAATGTCGCCACAAGGAACAGCCGGCGATGGATCGTGGCCTTGGCGTGTACTGGTGATCGGTCTCCAGGTACTTGGAATATTTCCATACACAGTGTTCCAGAACCAGACTCGCTGCTCCTACAAGTTCAGTCTTAAGCTCTGCCTCTGGGGAGTCTTCACGCAAACATTATACTTTTCCACAACCTGTTTTTTTAGCAAAGAAACATATGCAAAAAAGGAAATATCCAATATAAGGAACTTGATTTTTATAGTGCTCATGACATTAATCAATGTGTCAGCAAGCATCTTCATGATTTCTCTCTGGATCAACTGCAAGAAACTTGTAGAAGTTTTGGAGGAAGTTTCGACGATGGTCAGCGAGAGTGAGCGAACTGAACGAAAACCATTGATTATTGGTATTTTGATTCTTCTGCTCTTAATATCCATATTTGCTTCAAGCGTAGGTACTTATCACTTGAATACAGTCTTTGAACTGGGTAACTTGGTATTTTTTACGACTATAAATTCCCTCACGTGGACAGTTCCGTTACAACTCTATAAGACGGTATTTAATCTGATATCAAGACAACTATTGCTTACAACAGAAAATACTGTGAAGCTGTCAAGACATGTGCTATCTTCTTTGCGAGAAAATCAAACAGATGTATTCCCAAATTTGAGAGAAAACTTCAGTCTTGGTAATAGCAAATTAAACATATCACGTATTCTGAATGATATGGAGTGTAAGATTTGTCAGGTGAGTCCTAATTATATACATATATATTCTTTATATATAGTCAACAACGCCTGCATATATATTCTTTATTACACTGTGTTACTGTTTACAGAAAACACACATATATATAGCAATCTTTGTTCGAAGACCTCATCTAGTTCTACATTTATATAAGACATCGTGGTCATGCGTTCTTATAATACACTTCGTGGTGATTGTACTTAGTGTACACAATGTGGGGATTATACTGTAATACAAGGAGTGGCAGGTGTGTAAAGTTCTCATTGATGTTAGAGTTCTAAGTTGATGATAATTTTCTGTGCTTGCTAATTTCACATTGAAATATTTTTCAGGAAGAACGAATTTTCACGGTTGAGATTTGCATGCATATATGCATGAGATATGTTTGTAGAAGTCAATCACAGAGTTGAGATATTTTCGTTGGTGTGTGGGCTTCATGTAAACCGATAGTGATGAATGAATTCATGGTTTCTAAAGCTGACACCAATATCGAGGAAGCTTCAAGTAGACGTTGGATATACAACCAAGATTCCTGACACTGAGACGAATGTAGTTGCATTGTTCAACGAAATTTACATTCAAAAAAGTGATAGTCAAATCAAACTTTTCTCTTATCCTGTTTCCTTAAGGAGTAAAATGTTCAAAGACTTCTTGAACGCCATAAATTGTTGACAGTCGTCAGCAATACAAAGCGGGTCTAACATCAATAATAAGATGCGATAAATGATATAATGTTATCTTTTAATTTGGTCAGAACACTTAGCTCGTCACTGTCAGTAATATAATTGCTGTAATATCATGATAGAAGCTTGCTGATGTTTGCACAAGACAATCAATTGAGCATACACAAGTCCATCAGACATTTGGGAGCCGGTCGGACAGCACGCTGGACTTAATCCTGTGGTCCCGGGTTCGATCCCGGGCGCCAGCGAGAAACAATGGTCAGAGTTTCTTTCACCCTATGCCCCTGTTACCTAGCAGTAAAATAGGTACCTGGGTGTCAGTCAGCTGCCACGGGCTGCTCCTGGGGGTGGAGGCCTGGTCGGGGACCGGGCCGCTGTATCTATCATCGATAGATACAGCGATAGCAGGCGGCTTGACGTCTGCGAGGCACTACACATCAAGAAGTCAACACCAGCAATCAACAGCCAATTAATGCACAACTATATTCTACCCACTTCAAGACTCCGCTCCAATATAGAAGCATCAAGAAATATGGACCAATAGGCTTTCTACAATTACTTCCATTCAATACCCATTGTTTCGTGTTCTGCCTTGTGTTAGAATTTAATACCCATTGTTGAAAGTTCGTTTTCACCTCATCCACCTCACCCAAATGTAGATATAAACCCGAAGATGTGCAAAGCTCTATTCAGTTTCAGTTGTGTGTTTGTAAACTAAAGTCTTTGAAAATGTAATAAGTTTTACGAAACGCGCTCAAGTGTCGCGTCAGACTAGAAATAAAAATGAATTTTGGAGAACTGATCTTTGAATTACCATCAACAGTGAAAAGAAACGTAAGAAAGATCGAGAAAATTCGTGTTAGAATTATTAATCTTACTTTTTCGGTCATATTTAATAATATATATATATATATATATATATATATATATATATATATATATATACATATATATGTATATATATATATATACATATATATGTATATATATATATATATATATATATATATATATATATATATATATATATATATACATATATATATATATATGTACATATATATATATATATATATATATATATATATATATATATATATATATGTATATATGTATTTATATGTAATATATATGTATATATATGTATATATGTATATATATATATATATATATATATATATATATATATATATAAATATATATATATATATATATATATATATATATATATATATATATATATATATATATATATATATATATATATATATATATATATAGGGAGCTTCATTGAACAAGATTACATGATTACAATGTGGTCTTAACACATTCACAACACAACCATTACAAGTAAATTTAAAAACACACCCACGAGAAACTTTAATAAATATATTTTTTCTTTTCTTTTTATTTTTTGTCGCGTCCATATAAATATGTTAAGTTGGTCAGTCATAATATTTCTCATTGTTTGATTATTCCTTATTTATCATTGTTGTTTTAGCATTTACCTTCATAGTTTATGATATTAAGTGTCTTTGTCTCGACTCTAGGCTGTGGTCTCTATTGCTCATGTAACTCAAAATATAATGGTTGTTCTTATATAACACGGTGTGGTGATTGTTCTTTTGACTGCATGGAATGGCAACTATTTTTAATATTCACTGTTTGGTGACTGTTCTTACAATACACTGCCTGACGATTGTAACAATCAGATCTCGTGGTTGGTGAGAGGAATGTATACAACACGAGGGTGTTGCAACAGTCAATATTCTTGTGCAGGTTGACTCAGGTCAACAAGAGCATTGACGTCAACATTGGTTTCCTGTGCACCTCCTTCATTAGTTCCTCAACCATCGCAATCATCTAGCTCTCAAGATCACCATTAATTCGTTCCTCTGTGTAGTCTGCTGTGTGAAACTATTCACTAATGCCTCTGTCATATTATCGCTTAACTGTGGTAAATATCAACAATAACGTGCGTTCTGTGGTATAATTTAATCTTTTCATTTGGTCTGCTCACTTAACTCATCACTGTCAGTAACATAATGAATGCAACATCACTATGAAAACTTGCAAATGTTTGCCTTCTCCAAGATCAATTGAATAAACGTCCACCAGATAATAGTCTCTGGTCAACTCAACAATCCAGAAAACATTTTCCTCCATACAAGTCTTCAGTTTGTGACGCACTCTGGGAGTAGTAGGCGTCCACCACACGCACTCTGGGAGAAGTAGGCCCTCCATCACACACTCTGGGACCAGCAATCCGTCCACCACACGAATACTTTGATTCAAAAGTTGTTATTGCAACTGGAGTCGATTGTTCCAATACAATTTTTTCACGAAGGTCTTCTAAAGAAAAACTGTGCTACAAAATCAAACAAATATTGTATTATACACAAAAGAAATATGTCGCCACAAGCACCAGCCGGCGCTGGGTCGTGGCCATGGCGTATACTGGTGATCGGTCTCCAGGTGCTTGGAATATTTCCATACACAGTGTACCAGAACCAGACTCGCTGTTCCTACAAGTTCAGCCTTAAGATCAGCCTCTGGGGGGTCTGCGCACAAACCTTTATTTTTGCATCTAACTGTTTATATGATAAATTAATGTCTGTTTCCCGAAATTCATACGATACAGGGAGCGCAATATTTTTTAATTCACAAATGTCAATTGGTTGGTCTGTGACAATCCTTATGCTTTTTCTATGGATCAACAGCAAGAAACTTGTAGCTGTTTTGGAGGAAATTTCGACGATGCTCAACGCAAGTGAAAGAAGTGAGCGAAAGCCTGTGATTATTTTTGTCTTGTCTATGGTAATTGGAGTACATGTAGTTATTTCTAGTGTATACATTTTAAGAATGAATACAATCATTGAAGTGGTTCACATAACATTCTATGCAAGCCTTAATTTACTCGCTTGGACTGTCCCTCTAGAACTCTATGTGTTGATATTTGGTCTCCTCTCAAGTCACCTACGGCTTACTGCAGAAAATATTATGAAGCTGTCGCCACTCTCAAGAGACGAAGTTTCCCACTCCAGAAAAGTCTTCGGTTCTGATGAAAGCAAAATATGTTTTTTTCGAGTCTTGAATGATATGGAGTATAAAATCCGTCAGGTAGGTCCTGATTTATCTATATAAATAAAAATGTAAATGTTCGTTAGCTCAAAATCGCTAATCTCCGAAAGTTCTTCAACGATTGCTTTGAAATTTTCACAAAACGTTCCATTCGCATCCGAGCGGGTTTTTCTATACATACTATTTAGATGTCACATCTGTGATGGGGAAAAACATTTTTTTTTAAATATGTATTTAATGTGTTTTACATTTGAGGGAAATCTTTTAAACCTCTTCACCGATGGCTATGATATTTTTACACAATGTTCCATTCGAATACGCGCATGTTTTTATATACCTACTATATAGATGCCACACCTGTGTCAGGTAAAAACATGTTTTTTTTTTTTAAACAGAGCCATCTGATGCACGCAATAGCAAAACACGTTATACTATATATGTAATGATTCCATTTCAATGTTTCCGATTGCATTCAGAAATTGAATTTTCATAGATTTCGATTTATTTTCATTTTGATTTAATTATTTTGTGTGGCATTGCATTGGAATTGAGCTGTGTTGTTTACCATACTGTTCATTTTGTGAGAAGAGTGTATTTTTTATTTTTTCATTTTTTTCATTTCGTTTGTTTAGCTGTTTTTCTTATATTTCAGTGATAGGTGCATCAGATCCATTTGATGTTCCCAATTTTCTGATGGGAACATCAGATCATCTTGGAATGTATCAGACGCGGGAGTGGGAGAATGGTGAGGAGCTCGAGGGGATGGGAGTGGGGGATAGGAGAAAGAACGAGAGAACAAGGGAAGCGGTAAAAGTGGGGTGGACGAGGAGACGGGGAAGTGGAAAATGGCGAGGAGAACATGGAGAAAGGGGAGTAAAGATGATGGGGAAGGTCGAGGGGACGGGACAGTGGAGAATGATAGGGAGGACAAGGAGATGAAGGAGTGGGGGATGGTTCTGAGGACGAGGGGACGGGGGAATTGTTGGGAGGACGAAGGGACGGGGAGTGGGGAATGGTTCTGAGGACGAGGGGACGGGGGAGGAGGGAATGGTGGGAATAATGGGGAAGACAAGGGAGGGTTACTGTAGCTCGACAACGCGTGGCCGGGTACAGCTAGTACATAATAAATATGTCGCGACAAGCAAAGCAACAGCCGGCGCTGGGTCGTAGCCTTGGAATGTACTGGTGATCAGTCTTCACGTACTTGGAATATTTCCATATACAGTGTCCCAGAACCAGACTCGCGGCTCCTTCAAGTTTAGCCTTCCACAGGCTGTTTGTTCAGTAAGACATTGTTTATAGCACTGGATCTATCCAAAACAAAGAAAAATGATTTTTGTTGGGTGAATGTCAACTGTTAATGTGTCAGCAGCTATCTTCATGCTCTTTCTCTGGGCAAACAGAAAGAAACTTGTTGAAGTTTTCGAAGAAGTTTCAACAATAGCTAAAAAGATTGAGCGATTTGATTGGAAGCCTTAATTAAAATATATTGTATACCTTGTAATTGAAATACCAATGTTTATCTCAGGTATATATACTTTTCAAATGAATTCATATACTGAAGTGGTTTACTTGACATTGTTTTTGCTTCCTTATTCACGCCATCGGATAGTACCATTACAACTTTACAAGGTGGTATTTAATCTCCTCTCTCAAGACATCTACACTTTACTACAGAGAATACTGTAGTAAAATATCATTAATACTTTCCTCTGAGTATTCTACTAATTTACCCTCTTTAATAAGGCCTCAGCCATTAATGTTTGAACGTAGTAAATATCAATAATTTGATGAGAACACTTGGCCTGTCACTGTCAGTAATATAATGGATGTAATATAATAATGGAGACTCGCAAATGTTTACATTTTCGAAGATCAATTGAATAAACGTCCTTCAGATAACAAAGCCTCAGGTCGGCACAAGAAGCAAGTAAACATTACCTTGTATCGAAGTCTTCAGTTTATGATTCACTCTCAGAGCAGCTGGCCGTCCACCACACGAACTCTGGGAGGAGCAGGTCGTCCACCACTCTCTGGGAGGAGCAGGTCGTCCACCACACTCTGGGAGGAGCAGGCCGTCTACCACACTCCGGAAGGAGCAAGCCGTCCACCACACTCTGGGAGGAGCAGGTCGTCCACCACACTCTGGGAGGAGCAGGTCGTTCACCACACTCCGGAAGGAGCAAGCCGTCCACCACACTCTGGGAGGAGCAGGCCGTCTACCACACTCCGGAAGGAGCAAGCCGTCCACCACACTCTGGGAGGAGCAGGCCGTCCACAACACTCTGGGAGGAGCAGATATCAATAATAACGTGCGTTCTGTGGTATATTGTAATCATTTCATTTGATCTGCTCGCGTAACCCGTCACTGTCAGTAACATAATGGATGCAACATCATTATAAAATGTGCATATGTTTGCCTTTTTAAAGATGCATTGGATAAATGCCCACCAGATGATAGAGCCTCTGGGCAACACAAGAAGCCAGACAACATTATCTTCAATCCGAGTCTTCAGTTTAGTTTGTGACGCCCTCTGAGGGTAGGAGGTCGTCCATTACACGCACTCTGTGAGCAGCAGGCCGTCCACCACACAAACGAACTCTGAGAGCAGCAGACCGTCCACCACACAAATTCAGGGAGCAGCAGGCCATCCACCACACAAGCTCTGGGAGCAGCAGGCCGTCCACCACACGAACTCTGGGAGCAGCAGGCCGTCCATTACACGAACTCTGGAAGCAGCAGGCCGTCCATTACACGAACTCTGGAAGCAGCAGGCCGTCCACCACACAAACTCTGGGAGCAGCTGGCCGTCCATTACACGAACTCTGGGAGCAGCTGGCCGTCCATTACACTAGAACTTAGATTAACAAGTTGCTGGTAAAACTATGAGTCGATTACTCCAATACATTATTATATGAAGGTCTTCTGAAGAAAACTGTGCTACAGAATCAATAAAATATTGTATTACATATTCAAAATCTATGTCGCCACAAGCACAAGCCAGCGCTGGGTCGTGGCCTTGGCGTGTACTGGTGATCGGTCTCCAGGTACTTGGAATATTTCCATACACAGTGTCCCAGAACCAGACTCGCTGCTCCTACAAGTTCAGTCTAAAGCTCTGCCTCTGGGGAGTCTTCACGCAATCACTGATGTTTTCCACAACCTGCATGTTTAACAAGACATTTTCTGTTAAGGTTAACTTTGCAGAAATGAAACGTATGATTTTTGTTACAGCCCTGACATCAATTAACGTGTCAGCAACTATATTCATGTTTTTTCTCTGGGGAAACAGCAAGAAACTTGTTGAAGTTTTGGAAGAAGTTTCAACAATGGTCAGCGAAAGTGAGCGAGATGGGCGAAAGCCTTTGTTTATAGTTATCGTATTCTTTGCAATTGGAATACCAATGCTTACTTCAAGTATATATACTTTTCATTTGAATTCAGCATTTGAAGTGGTTCAAATAACAATTTTTTTGCTACTAACTACACTCCAGTGGACAGTACCATTACAACTTTACAAGGTGGTATTTAATCTTCTCTCAAAACACCTTCGCCTTACTACAGAAAATACTGTAAATATGTCAGTCAATGCGCTGTCTTCATCACCAAGAGATGTATTCACACACTCAAGGAAAGTTTTCACTCCTGAAGAAAGCAAAACAACCATATTACGTGTCTTGAATGATATGGAATATAAGATTCATAAGGTCAGTCATAATTAAATGTATTATATAATATATATATATATATATAATATATATATATATATATATATATATATATATATATATATATATATATATATATATATATATATATATATATATATATATAATATATATATATATATATATAATATATATATATATATATATATATATATATATATATATATATATATATATATATATATATATATATATATATATGTCGTACCTAGTAGCCAGAACGCACTTCTCAGCCTACTATGCAAGGCCCGATTTGCCTAATAAGCCAAGTTTTCATGAATTAATTGTTTTTCGACTACCTAACCTAACTTTTTCGGCTACCTAACCTAACCTAACCTATAAAGATAGGTTAGGTTAGGTTAGGTAGGGTTGGTTAGGTTCGGTCATATATCTACGTTAATTTTACTCCAATAAAAAAAATTGACCTCATACATAATGAAATGGGTAGCTTTATCATTTCATAAGAAAAAAATTAGAGAAAATATATTAATTCAGGAAAATTTGGCTTATTAGGCAAATCAGGCCTTGCATAGTAGGCTGAGAAGTGCATTCTGGCTACTAGGTACGACATACATATATATATATATATATATATATATATATATATATATATATATATATATATATATATATATATATAAATATATATATATATATATATATATATATATATATATATATATATATATATATATATATATATATATATATATATATATAGATTATTGAGGTCATTTTTTGTATAATGATTGTACTTAATGTACACATTGTGGCAGTGGTACTTATAATACAAGGAGTGGCAGGTGTATAACATTGTCATTGATGTTAGAGTTCTTGATAATTCTGATGACAATTTTCTGTGCTTTCAAATTTCATGTTGAAATATTTCTCAAGAAAAACGAGTTTTTCAAGGTTGAGAAATGCATGTATCATGGCATTTATAGAAGTCAATCACAGAGTTGAGATAATTTCCTTGGTGTGAGAGCTTCAGGAAAACGGTGGTGATGAATGACTTCATATTTCCTGAAGCTGACACCAATATCAAGGAAGCTTGAAGTAGATGTTGTCGATAAAAGAAAGATTCCTGACACCAAGACAAATGTTGTTGCATTGTATAACGAAATTTACATTCACAGGAAGTGATACTTAAATGAAACCTCTCAATTATCCTGTTTCCTTGAGGACTAAAATGTTCAAAGTCTTCTTGAACGATGTAAATTGTTGACAGTCGTCAGCAATACAGAGCAATACAAAACAATACATCATCAATAATATTATGCGATAAATGATATAATATTATCTTTTCATTTAGTCAGATCACTTAGCTCGTCACTGTCAGTGATATAATGGCTGTAATATGATAGAAGCTTGCGGATGTTTGCACATTAGACAATCAATTGAGCATACGCAACGTCCATCATACAGTCGGGACTGAGCCCAGTATATATTTTCCTGATTTCGAGTCCTCAAATTCAGTTTGTGACAAACTCTGAGAGCAGCAGGCCGTCTACCAGATTCGCTCTGCGAGCAGCAGGCCGTCGCCCGATTCACTCTGAGAGCAGCAAGCAAACCACCACATGCACTTAATCATACTACCTGGTTGATATTACAACTGAAATCCACTGGAGAATCCACAATATATATAACGTTAATATTGTAGGGTACAAACAGTTGAACAAAAGATCATTATATGCACAAGAAATATGTCGCCACAAGCAACAGCCGGCGCTGGGTCGTGGCCTTGGCGTGTACTGGTGATCGGTCTCCAGGTACTTGGAATATTTCCATACACAGTGTACCAGAACCAGACTCGCTGCTCCTACAAGTTCAGCCTTAAGATCAGCCTCTGGGGAGTCTTCGCACAAACATTTATTTTTGCCTCTAACTGTTTATATGATAATTTAATGTCTGTTTCACGAAATTCATATGATACAGGGAGCGCAATATTTTTTAATTCACAAATGTCAATTGGTTTGTCTGTGACAATCCTTATGCTTTTTCTATGGATCAACAGCAAGAAACTTGTAGCTGTTTTGGAGGAAATTTCGACGATGCTCAATACAAGTGAAAGAAGTGAGCGAAAGCCTGTGATTTTTTGTGTCATGTCTATGGTATCTGGAGTACATGTAGTTATTTGTAGTGTATACATTATGAGAAGGAACACAATCATTGAAGTGGTTCACATGACATTCTATGCAAGCCTTAATTTACTCGCTTGGACTGTCCCTCTAGAACTTTATGTGTTGATATTTGATCTCCTCTCAAGTCACCTACGGCTTACTGCAGAAAATATTATGAAGCTGTCATTCAGTGAGCTGTCGCCACTCTCAAGAGACGAAGTTTCCCACTCCAGAAAAGTCTTCGGTCCTGATGAAAGCAAAATAAATTTTTTTCGAGTCTTGAATGATATGGAGTATAAAATCCGTCAGGTAGGTCCTGATTTATTTATATAAATAAAAATGTAAATTATTCGTTAGCTGAAAATCGCTAATCTCCGAAAGTTCTTCAACGATTGTATTAAAATATTCACACAACGTTCCATTCGTATCCGAATGGGTTTTTCTATACATGCTATTTAGATGTCACATCTGTGATGGGGAAAAAACATTTTTTTTAAACTGTGTTTTTAATGTGTTTTACATTTGAGGGAAATCTTTGAAACCTCTTCACCGATAGCTTTGATATTTTGACACAATGTTCCATTCAAATACGCGCATGTTTTCATATACCTACTATATAGATGCCACACCTGTATCAGGTAAATACATGTTTAAAAAACAAAAAACAGCGCCATCTGTTGCACGTAATCGCAACACAAGTAATAGCAACACACGTTATACTATATATGTTATGATTCCATTTCAATGTTTCCGATTGCATTCGTAAATTGAATTTTCATAGATCTCGATTTATATTCATTTTGATTTACCTATTTTGTGTGACATTGCATTGGAATTGAGCTGTGTTGTTTACCATACTGTTCAGTTTGTGAAAATAGTTTATTTTTATTTATTTTTATTTTTTTCATTTCGTTTGTTTAACTGTTTTTCTTATATATCAGTGATAGGTGCATCAGATCATTTGATGTTCCCAATTTTCTGATGGGAACATCAGATCATCTTGGAATGTATCAGACGCGGGAGTGGGAGAATGGTGAGGAGCTCGAGGGGATGGGAGTGGGGGATAGGAGAAAGAACGAGAGAACAAGGGAAGCGGTAAAAGTGGGGTGGACGAGGAGACGGGGAAGTGGAAAATGGCGAGGAGAACATGGAGAAAGGGGAGTAAAGATGATGGGGAAGGTCGAGGGGACGGGACAGTGGAGAATGATAGGGAGGACAAGGAGATGAAGGAGTGGGGGATGGTTCTGAGGACGAGGGGACGGGGGAATTGTTGGGAGGACGAAGGGACGGGGAGTGGGGAATGGTTGGGAGGACGAGGGGACGGGGGAGGAGGGAATGGTGGGAATAATGGGGGAGACAAGGGAGGGTTACTGTAGCTCGACAACGCGTGGCCGGGTACAGCTAGTACATAATAAATATGTCGCGACAAGCAAAGCAACAGCCGGCGCTGGGTCGTAGCCTTGGAATGTACTGGTGATCAGTCTTCACGTACTTGGAATATTTCCATATACAGTGTCCCAGAACCAGACTCGCGGCTCCTTCAAGTTTAGCCTTCCACAGGCTGTTTGTTCAGTAAGACATTGTTTATAGCACTGGATCTATCCAAAACAAAGAAAAATGATTTTTGTTGGGTGAATGTCAACTGTTAATGTGTCAGCAGCTATCTTCATGCTCTTTCTCTGGGCAAACAGAAAGAAACTTGTTGAAGTTTTCGAAGAAGTTTCAACAATAGCTAAAAAGATTGAGCGATTTGATTGGAAGCCTTAATTAAAATATATTGTATACTTTGTAATTGAAATACCAATGTTTATCTCAGGTATATATACTTTTCAAATGAATTCATATACTGAAGTGGCTTACTTGACATTGTTTTTGCTTCCTTATTCACGCCATCGGATAGTACCATTACAACTTTACAAGGTGGTATATAATCTCCTCTCTCAAGACATCTAAACTTTACTACAGAGAATACTGTAGTAAAATATCATTAATACTTTCCTCTGAGTATTCTAATAATTTGCCCTCTTTAATAAGGCCTCAGTCATTCATGTCTGAACGTAGTAAATATCAATAATTTGATGAGAACACTTAGCCTGTCACTGTCAGTAATATAATGGATGCAATATAATAATGGAGACTCGCAAATGTTTACATTTTCGAAGATCAATTGAATAAACGTCCTTCAGATAACAAAGCCTCAGGTCGGCACAAGAGGCCAGTAAACATTATCTTGTATCGAAGTCTTCAGTTTATGATCCACTCTCAGAGCAGCTGGCCGTCCACCACACGAACTCTGGGAGGAGCAGGTCGTCCACCACACTCTGGGAGGAGCAGGTCGTCCACCACACTCTGGGAGGAACAGGCCGTCTACCACACTCTGGGAGGAGCAGGCCGTCTACCACACTCTGGGAGGAGCAGGCCGTCCACCACACTCTGGGAGGAGCAGGCCGTCCACCACACTCTGGGAGGAGCAGGTCGTCCACCACACTCTGGGAGGAGCAGGCCGTCCACCACACTCTGAGAAGAGCAATTCGTTCACCACACTCTGGGAAGAGCAGGCCGGGATCACATGAAAACGTAGATTAACGAGTAGTTATTATAACTGGAATATATTGTTCATTAGCATAATTTCATGCCCCTTTAGAAAAAAAACTGTACTACAATATATATATCATATTATATGCACAAGAAATATGTCGCCACAAGCAACAGCCGGAGCTGGGTCGTGGCCTTGGCGTTTACTGGTGATCGGTCTCCAGGTACTTGGAATATTTCCATACACAGTGTCCCAGAACCAGACTCGCTGCTCATACAAGTTCAGCCTTAAGATCAGTCTCTGGGGAGTCTTCACGCAAACACTGATGATTTGCATAGGCTGCTTATTTTGTAAGATACTTATTAATATGTACGATCTTTCTGAAACAAAGAATATGATTTTTGTTGCGTCCATGTCGTTATTTAATGTGACAGAAAGTATCTTCATTCTTTTCCTTCGGGCAAACAGCAAGAAACTTGTAGAATTTTTTGAAGAACTTTCAACAATGCTCAACGAGAGAGAGCGATTTGAGGAAAATCCTTTAATAATTGGAATCGTATTCATTGTAATGCAAATAACTATGCTTATTTCATGCATATACAATTTTCATATGAATTCAGCTTTTGAAGTTGCTAATATGACAATTTACTTGATACTTAATTTACTCGCCTGGATTGTACCATTAAAACTGTACACGTTGGTATTTAATCTGCTCTCAAGACACTTACGACTTACTACAGAAAATACTGTTAAGGTGTCAATCAATGCGCTGTCTTCATCACCAAGAGTTGTATTCGCACACTCAATGAAAGTCTTCACTCATGAAGAAAGCAAAACAACCATATCAAGTGTCTTGAATGATATGGAAAAAAAGATTCATCAGGTTAGTCCTTTATATATATATATATATATATATATATATATATATATATATATATATATATATATATATATATATATATATATATATATGTCGTACCTAGTAGCCAGAACGCACTTCTCAGCCTACTATGCAAGGCGCGATTTGCCTAATAAGCCAAATTTTACTGAATTAATATATTTTCTCTGATTTTTTTTCTTATGAAATGATAAAGCTACCCATTTCATTACGTATGAGGTCAATTTTTTTTTATTGGAGTTAAAATTAACGTAGATATATCACCGAACCTAACCAACCCTACCTAACCTATCTCTATAGGTTAGGTTAGGTTAGGTAGCCGAAAAAGTTAGGTTAGGTAGTCGAAAAACAATTAATTCATGAAAACTTGGCTTATTAGGCAAATCGGGCCTTGCATAGTAGGCTGAGAAGTGCGTTCTGGCTACTAGGTACGATATATATATATATTTATATATATATATATATATATATATATATATATATATATATATATATATATATATATATATATATATATATATATATATATATATGAAACCAAGTTTAAATAAAACAAACATTTATGTGTAAATACAAAAGAATGGGGGGTGGTAGCAGAAGAAAATAATAAAGTATTCAATGAGAATCCACAAGATCTTCTCTGAATACTCTATATTTTCTTCTCCGAGGCTATGGGTCCCCACATTCCTCTGACTAGTACTCTTGCATCTGGGTTTAATTCGAAGACGAGTTCTCCAAAAGTCATTTACGTTCGAAGTGAAGAAAATTGTAGAATGTATTGTAGAATTGTAGAATGTATACACTCATTATATAATTACACAACGTTTCGAACCTACATGGTTCATTCTTAAGTGATGGGAAAGTACAGGGCATATTAGATATATACCATTCGGGGTCAGGTGTAAACAAATGGATCGAACAATGGGTTTTAAAGGTCTATACAAATGAATCAGGAATACGGCATAAAGGAGAGAAGAGTAAGGCGTAAAATGTAGAGAATAAGGCAAAAATAGAGTACGAAACACATACAAAGATTAATCAACTGTAGTGTTTTCTATGTTTGCATCTTCTATGTTAGCAGAAGACACTGTTCAACATCTCCCGCCCACTACACCTTATTAATCTTTGTATGTGTTACGTACCATCCACTTGTTCGTTCCACCCCTCTTGCGGTGTCTGTCTGTCTGTCTCTATGTCTCTGTCTTTTTGACTGTCTTGGTCTTTGTTTCTGTATCTCTATCTGTAAGTCTTTCTCTCTTTTATCAGAGATGTAATTGTGTGGGTGGTCGACAATGAGAGGAGCTGAGTAATGCCCAGTGAGCGGGTTCGAATCCACCTCTTAATGGTCAAGGAGCCGATTCTTCGCAGCTTCAAAAGTTTCTCAAGCTACAGTCTTTATCGGAATAAGGGCTAACTAATATTTTTTTTAGTATCTCGCATCACTAAGCCGACCACACAGAGAATTACATCTTTTATAAGAGAGTGTAAGACATACAGATAGAGGGACAGAGACATAGACCAGGACAGTCAAAAAGACTACGACAGAGACTGGGACAGTCAAAATGACTGAGACAGAGACAAAGAGACATATAGACATACAGACAGATACATAGATAGACAGACAGATAAAGACTGACAGATAGAGAAAACGAGACAGAAACAAGTAGATTGATAGATAGAGGGTTGAATAGATGGATAGTGGTCGGATAGAAAGAGGGATAGATTGAGATAGAAACGGACACATAGAGTCAGGTAGATGGATGGGCAGAGGACTGGATAGATGAAAGGTGGACGGATAGAAAAAAAGATAGATAGATATATACTCCTCATGCTAGTGCCCTACAACACCACTACACACGGTAAAAGCAAGTCATCCAGGGATTCCACTGAATCCTCTAGGGATCCCTGAGGCTTTCAACTGAAGCCCAACCATGGTTAAACATTGCAGAAATGCTCTCTTGTTAATGGTCCGGTTGTTCTTCTCCAACTCTTCTCGTCAAACGTACATGTTTTGTGTGTTTAGTGATTGATTGTTTAGTATACAGTGTGGTGATTGCTATTGTAGTTTAGTGTGGTGATTGTTCTCGTAGTACAGCGTGGTGATTATTCTTGTAGTACACAGTGTGGCGATTGTTCTTGTAGTATGCAGTGTGGTGATTGTTATTATAGTATACGGTATTGTGATTGTACTTTTAGTACACAGTGTGGTATTAGTTCTTGTAGTATGCAGTGTGGGTGATTGCTCTTGTAATAAGCAGTGTGACGATTGTTCTTTAAGTACACAGTGCGGTGATTGTTCTTTAAGTATACAGTGTGATGATTGTTCTTGTAATACGGGGTGTGGTGATTGTGACTGTCACATGTCATGGTGGGTTGCGGGGTGTGTACATGACGGGGGTGTTGGAACAGTCAATATTCTTGTGCAGGTTGAGGCAGGAGAAGGTCAGGAAGAGCGTGGACGTCAACAATGGTTTCCTCTTCACATTCTTCCTGACTCTCTCTAACTTCACAACCTTCTGCGTCTCAAGATTCCCCCTTAATTCTTTGCCCCGGAGTATTCTGCTCGCTTAAGCTACTTAGTATTGCAAATGTAATAATTGTTCACGGTGGTAAATATTAATAATGTGCGGTCTATGATATAATAAATTTTTAAATTTTATTTGCTCACTTTGCCCGTCAATGTCAGCAATATAATGTATTTACTATCAAGATGGAGGCGTCAAGGTGTTGACATTTTCAAAGATCAATTGAGTAAACAATCGATCGTATAATGGAGTTTCTTGTCAACATATCAAGATATCCAGTATCCGAGTCTTCAGTTTGTGAAGCACCTTGGGAGCATCAGGCCGTCCACCACACGCACTCTTGGGAGCAGCAGGCCGTCGACCACAGGCAATCTAAGAGCAGTAGGCTGTGCACAACATACAGTCTTGGAGTAGTAGCCTGATCATATCACGAGTGTAGAAATTAGTCAATTCAAAATACATAAATTCGTCAAGACCTTGTAGAAGAAAAGACAGTACTACAAAAACATACATTTTGTATAATATGTACAAGAAGTATGTCGCCACAAGCAACAGCCAGCGCTGGGTCGTGGCCTTGGCGTTTACTAGTGATCAGTCTCCAGGTACTTGGAATATTTCCATACACAGTGTCCCAGAACCAGACTCGCTGCTCCTTCAAGTTCAGCCTTAAGCTCTGCCTCTGGGGAGTCTTCACGCTAACACTGATCTTTTCCACAATTTGTATGTTATGCAAGGTAACTTTCGTTACCTTGGAAGGGTCAGAAATACAGCGTATGATTTTTGGTGTGTCCATGATATCAATTAATGCGGCATTAATTACTTTCACGCTTTGTAATTGGGCAAACAGTAAGATACTTGTAGAAGTTTTGGAGGACGTTTCAACAATGATCAGCGAAAGTGAGCGATTTGAGCCAAAGCCTTTCATTATTGTTATCGGTTTCATTGTAATTATAATTCCAATGCTTGTTCCAGCTATTCAATCTTCTCACTTGAATTCAGTTTTTGAAGTGGCTCACTTATCATTTTTTTTTCTACTTAATTCTTTAGTCTGGACAGTCCCAATTCAGCTTTACAAGGTATTATTTAATCTGCTGTCTAGACACCTTCGCCTTTCTGCGGCAAATACTGTGAAAGTGTCAATCAATGCGCAGTCTTCATTACCAAGAGATATATTCGCACACTCACGGAATGTCTTCACGCCTGAAGAAAGCAAAATAACCATATCACGTGTCTTGAATGATATGGAATACAAGATTCATCAGGTTAGTCCTTTATATATATATATATATATATATATATATATATATATATATATATATATATATATATATATATATATATATATATATATATATATATATATATATATATATATATATATATATATATATATATATATATATGTCGTACCTAGTAGCCAGAACTCACTTCTCAGCCTACTATGCATGGCCCGATTTGCCTAATAAGCCAAGTTTTCATGAATTAATTGTTTTTCGACTACCTAACCTACCTAACCTAACCTAACCTAACTTTTTCGGCTACCTAACCTAACCTAACCTATAGAGATAGGTTAGGTTAGGTTAGGTAGGGTTGGTTAGGTTCGGTCATATATCTACTTTAATTTTATCTCCAATAAAAAACAATTGACCTCATACATAATGAAATGGGTAGCTTTATCATTTCATAAGAAAAAAAATAGAGAAAATATATTAATTCAGGAAAACTTGGCTTATTAGGCAAATCGGGCCTTGAATAGTAGGCTGAGAAGTGAGTTCTGGCTACTAGGTACGACATATATATATATATATATATATATATATATATATATATATATATATATATATATATATATATATATATATATGTATACATGTATACATTTATATATATATATATATATATATATATATATATATATATATATATATATATATATATATATGTATATATAACTTGGTGTTTGACTTGCAACAATGATCGAACATTCATCAATGTTTCCCATTGTTGTGTTTTTCAAGAGATCCATAACCTTTAAGCACCTTTTTGCATTATTATTTTTGTATCAACCCATGTATATCTTGTAACCATCAAATGCATAATAATGTATATATATATATATATATATATATATATATATATATATATATATATATATATATATATATATATATATATATTTACATTTTTTCCTAGAAGGGGTACCAACTCTGGTGCAAGTGTAGGAACCCATAGCCTCGGAGAAGGAAATAAAGAGTAGTCAGAGAAGACCTTGTGGATCCTCACTGAACACTTTCATATTTTCTTCTCCTACCACCCCTATCCTTTTGGTATGTGTGTATATATATCTAACTATATTTGAAAATGTCATTACACAAAAAGGGTTACAACATTGGTTACATGCAGGGTGTAATGGTATATGCACACCATAGCCCCTTCCCCTTTGCTCTTCTCCTTCCTCTTCCCCTTCCCTTCTCTCGCTTGCCTACCCTCCCTTGGGTCATTTGTCTTTTGTCACGGGGGGTCATATACAGCTTGAAACCACTTGCTCCCCTCTCTCTCCTGTCCTCCGGGCCAGTGACGAAGTTTGGGTATATTACCCCAGGGCTAATAAACTTGGGATCTCAAGTTACACGTGGGTGCCCAGCCAGGAAAGTCGTTGGTGTCTTCCCAGTTTTTGGAGTTTTCTGTCAAGAGGAATTGACCCTTATGGTTAAGCCAGATCCGGATTGGTTAAAGACATGTAGGCCTGGGGAGGCAGGGCCTCACAGGGTAGTGCCTGCCCAAGCCATTGGCCCGGTTTTTGGAGCACCTAGTCATGGTAAAATCCATTGGCCATAGGCTTGGGATAGGTGGAGTTAATGTGGGCCTAGGAACTAGGGGGTGGAGCCTGTCCCACTGGTGAGCGTTTTTAAGAAAGAAATGTTAGTGTGTCTGGGGACCTCGGCTGAGGTACATACAGGTCAACTGACCTGTTGGCAGCCAATCAACATAATATAATAATAATAATATAATAATAATAATTTTTATTTAGGTAAGGTACATACATAAAGAGATTTTACAAAGTTTGTTGGCTTTATAGATAGAGCTAGTACATACAATGCCTAAAGCCACTATTACGCAAAGCGTTTCGGGCAGGGAAAACATTAATGACTAAAGCTTAAAACTAATGGGTAAAAAGAATAAGATGTGTTGAGTACAAATAAAAATAGAGGTAAAAGAGGGGGGGAACATTGTTGAAAAAGCAGCACAAATACAATTACAAATTATTACAGAAAATTACATTCAAACAGCGTTGATTTGAAAAACAAAAAAAAAAAACAAAAAACATACATGGGTTGACAACAGAGGGGTAAGGTGGGTTACAGGGAATTTATTAGGTATAGCTTCGTTTTTAACTTAAACCGGTTGAGAGAAGTACAGTCTTTAACATGGTTGGGAAGGTCATTCCACATTCTGGGCCCCTTGATTTGTAGAGCATTTCTGGTTTGATTAAGTCGTACTCTAGGAATATCAAAACTGTATTTATTTCTGGTGTGGTGCTCATGGGTTCTGTTACGACAAGTACTGTCGTACATATTATAATAATGTATGCAGTGAAAGGATTCGCCCAAAGAATGTGTTATGTTTACCATATTTCTCTGGGTTTGAGAATATTGTCAAGGCCTTGAAACTTTTTAATATAGATGTAATGTTTAGCTACGAAAACACTGTTGGTAAGCTATTAGTAAGGAACAGCCCTCGTAGTGATAATTGCGTCATTTATAAAATACCTTGTAAGGAATGTAACAAGTTCTATGTCGGGCAAACATCTAAAGATTTAAAATGTAGAATATCGCAACATAAATACTCTGTAAGACATGGCCAATTGTCTAATGCTTTGTTTGTGCATTTGTCAGAAAAAGCTCATCAAATTGATTGGGAGAGTGCTTCTTCAATAACAAATTGTAAAAGCACCTATAACAGAAACATAATTGAATCTGCTTTGATACAGATCACCAAAGAAAGTAATTTGAATATTAGCAGTGGTCTATATAACTTAGATCCATTTCTAATAGATCAGCTAAAGGGCGATTTAAGTAGAATCATTGAAAAACATTTGTCTCACTAATTTATTGTATATATTTACTTCTTTATGTTATAATTACCTATATATTATGCTTGTATGTCTGCTGTATCAGATGGGCCATTGGGCTACATCGGATGTGCCAATTGGGTGCATCTGATGGGCCAATGGGCCGTCTGCGTTGTCCAAGTATTGTACCTCACCTTACTTCACCACTCCTTCCTGCCTATTTATACCCATCACTCGATCTGTAAAATGACCTTCTGAAGATGTATTTAATATACGAAAGTACTTAAGGAAATTTCCTGTTTCATTTTTCCTCCGTGGTCTGACATTGTCATATATATATATATATATATATATATATATATATATATATATATATATATATATATATATATATGTCGTACCTAGTAGCCAGAACGCACTTCTCTGCCTACTATGCAAGGCCCGATTTGTCTAATAAGCCAAGTTTTTATGAATTAATTGTTTTTCGACTACCTAACCTAACCTAACTTTTTCGGCTACCTAACCTAACCTAACCTCTAAAAATAGGTTAGGTTAGGTTAGGTAGGGTTGGTTAGGTTCGGTCATATATCTACCTTAATTTTAACTCCAATAAAAAAAAATTGACCGCATACATAATAAAATGGGTAGCTTTATCATTTCATAAGAAAAAACTAGAGAAAATATATTAATTCAGGAAAACTTGGCTTATTAGGCAAATCGAGCCTTGCATAGTAGGCCGATAAGTGCGCTCTGGCTACTAGGTACGACATATATATATATATATATATATATATATATATATATATATATATATATATATATATATATATATATATATATATATATATATATATATATTTATTTATATATGTATATATTTATATATATGCACACACATACATACCCACACATTTTCATATTTTGATACTAAAATGTGCAATGCAAGGTGAATAGAGACGGATATCAATATATCATTTGTTATTCAAATACATGGAATGGTGATTGTTCTTACAATACAAAGTGTTGTATTGTATTGTAAGTACAATCATAACTGTACTTAATATATACAGGGCGGAGATAATTCTTATAACAAATTAAATTACAGGTTTGTAAAGTTCGTAGTGGTGTTAGGAAAAAAACCTTAGTTAATGTCAATGTGTTAAATAATTTATATATATATATATATATATATATATATATATATATATATATATATATATATATATATATATATATATATATATATATATATATATATATATATATATATATATATATATATATATATATATATATATGCATGTATCACAACGTTTAATATCAAATAATTTGGAAGCAATGAGGTGGCTTGAACCAACGTTCTGGTGATTATCAGACACCTGCCTTAACCCATTCGGTCTGAATTGTCTCATTGATATATCCCGCCATTGTTGATTTCTTCCACGACGTTTATAATATTTCTTCACAGATCTGAGATATTTTCCACGGTTTGTGGATTTCAGGTAAACGTTGGTGATGAAGTCAAGATTCCTGAAGCTAACACCAGTGTCCAGAAATTGGATAACAATAATTTACATTCATAGGAAGTGATATTCAAGTCATTTTTATCGTTCATGCTGTTTCGCTAATGGTAAAAGTGTTCACTATCGACTTGAACGACATAAAAGTGCACAGTCATCGGAAATACAGTGCGGGTCAATGATCAAAACGATATGTACTGCTACCTTCAATATGTGTTCAGATCACTTAGCTCGAGTGTCAGTGAAATAATTGGTGCAATATCGCGATGGAAGCTTGCAGATGTTTTTTCATTAGAAAATCAATTGAACATACACAACGTCCATCATACATTAGAAAAAAACAAGCCAGTTGGCATTTCTTCGATCTAAGATCTTAAATTTAGTTCTCAAAGAACACTGAAGGTAGTTGGTCGTCCACCATAGACACTCTGTGAGCAGCAGGACGTCCACCACACGCACTTTTGGAGCAGCAGGACGTTCACAACACATACTCTGGGAGCAGCAGGACGTCCAATACACGCACTCTGGGAGCAGCAGGACGTCCAATACACGCACTCTGGGAGCAGCAGGACGTTCACCACTTGCACTCTGGGAGCAGCAGGACGTACACCACTCGCACTCTGGGAGCAAATTCTCTATTTCATGAATCTAGATTACTACGTTATCATTTTAATCTTGATTCTACAGTTTAGAAATTCAATAGTTTCTGGAAAGCTTTCTAGAAGATAGACATTGTGCTTCAGCATATATATATATATATATATATATATATATATATATATATATATATATATATATATATATATATATATATATATATATATATATATATATATATATATATATGTTGATATATATACAAGAAATATGTCGCCACAAGCAACAGCCGGAGCTGGGTCGTGGCCTTGGCGTGTACTGGTGATCGGTCTCCAGGTACTTGGAATATTTCCATACACAGTGTCCCAGAACCAGACTTGCTGCTCCTTCAAGTTCAGCCTTAAGCTCTGCCTCTGGGGAGTCTTCACGCAAATATTGGTTGTTTCTACAAGCATTTTAATCGATTATTTGATTTACAGTACAGGAGATTTTTCCAATATTGGGATAGTTGTATATATTACAGTCATTATGTCATATGATGTTGCAGTGGCGTTGCTCATGCTTTGCCTCTGGATGAACTCAAAGACACTGGTGGATGTCTTAGAAGAAGTCTCTCCCATGATCAGCGAAGGGGATCGATCTGAAAGGAGACCTTTGTATATTGTTGCCATCTTGATGGTAACAGGAATACTATTTTTGGGCGCGTCCACATTCTCTTTGCACCTGAACACAGTCTTCGAAGTGTCTACTATAGCATTTTCTGTGTTCATTAGAGTCCTAGCGTGGACGGTGCCAATTGAACTCTACATGTTAATGTTTAGTCTGCTCTCAAAATACTTGCTGCTGGCAACAAAAAATATTCTGTTCACAGACGTATTACTGCACTCAAGTGAACACCTCAGTAATGTTGGAAACAAAAGTGATATAATCCATGTCCTGAATGTGATGGAGTGTAAAATTCGCAAGGTTAGTGCTAATTCCACTGACCATTAAGTAATAATACCACTTTGTCATCGATTGCCTATCAATCGATAGCAGGGTGCTATATAAAATTTCACGCCAAACACACACCGAAACTACGACGTTGGTACAACGTTCGAACAAGTTTTAACACCTCCTAACCAGATATAACAACCAACATAACAAGTTGTAACAACATTCTAATACGTCATAAACACGTTAAGCCAAGATGTAACAACTTTATTACAAGTTGTAACAAGCGGCAAATAGAGACAGTTTCGGTTTGTGTTTCCATATATTACTAATATATTAGTAATAGATAGCCATTGGGGTGACCCCCTGGGCAGCCAGTTTCGAGTATTCAAGGGACAATAGAGTTTATATGGATTTATAGTTTGGGATCATTCAAGCTTTGCCTCGGAAAGCTTGAGGAGGGAGGAAATCAACTGAAGTACGCACACCCACAGTGGGAGGGGTGAGCTCGGTTTGCGGCTGAGTTATCTTGAGGTTATCTTGAGATGATTTCGGGGCTTTTAGTGTCCCCGCGGCCCGGTCCTCGACCAGGCCTCCACCCCCAGGAAGCAGCCCGTGACAGCTGACTAACACACAGATACCTATTTTACTGCTAGGTAACAGGGGCATAGGGTGAAAGAAGCTCTGCCCATTGTTTCTCGCCGGCGCCTGGGATCGAACCCAGGACCACAGGATCACAAGTCCAGCGTGCTGTCTGCTCGGCCGACCGGCTCCCTCATGAGTGGGCAGCGCTCTGGGGTCGTAGTCCTAAGGGCCTGTGTTCGATGCCCGACTTAGGCAGAAACAAGTGGGCACAGTTTCTCTCACCCTGGTGTCCCTGCTCACCTAGCAGTAAATAGGTGCCTGGGAGTTAGACAGCTGCTTCCTGGGGATGTGTGTGTTTGTGCGTGTGTAAGAGAAATATATGTAGTAGAGATGAAAGGCGCGGTCCAAGAGCTAATAGCTCGAGTCTGCAGATACAAATAGTAAATAGACACATACGTGTGTCTGTTTTCTTCACTTAGGAAGAAATATGTAGATTGTTACAGGTTCGTGCCGATAGGCTCTGAGACCCTGGACGAATGAGGTAAATGTGCACTTAAATTCTTAAAGAAGCTGTGTGTGAGAAGCTTACTAGTCAAAATAGAGACTCAAGAGCGACCAGTTTTCTGTTCCAGCGTCTCAGTACCGCGATCCAGAGAGAAAATGCTTGCTGTATCTTGGGCACGCACACCTACGATGAGCTGGATGAAGTCTTCGAACAGTAATGGTTATAAATATGTGTGTGTGTTTTCTTTAAACTGTAACACAATGTAATACAATTATTAAAAGCAGAAACAATAGAATTCGGGTGGCAGAAGAAAATATTAAAATGTTCATTGCGAATCCACAAGGTCGTCTCTGAATACGGTTTATTTGTTCTTCGTTCTTCGAGGCAATGATCCCCACCAGAGGTGGTACCTCTCTCTCTCTCTATGTGTATGTATATATATATATATATATATATATATATATATATATATATATATATATATATATATATATATATATATATATATATATATATATATATATATATATGACTGAAAACTCCACACCCCAGAAGTGACTTGACTCGAGCCCAGACAGCCAGGAGTAAAATGAAACTGGTGTAAATGGTACCTTAACCACTCGACCCTCCGTGACCGTACAAAAGACGATGGTTGCCGAGACTATTTCCCCCACCGTCCCGTCGGCACTTGGTGGTAATCTTGGGTATAATTATTTCATCAAATCAACTCACTTTGTGAGGATACGTGAGCAACACAAATGTAAACATGCTTGAATGGGACGGGACGGTGGGGTAAATAGCCTCGGCTACCATCGTCTTTTGCACGGTCACAGATGGTTGAGTGACCGTGCAAAAGGTATTGCTGTTATAAACGGTATTTTTCTTAGTGTATATAAGGTGGACACTATATTTATAATAACTATATTGACAGGTGTGTAAAGTCTTGGTGGTGTTAGAAAAAGACTTAGTTGATGGCAATTTGTTTAATAATTTCAATTCTAATTTTGGAATAATTCTCAGATATATTTTTTTATCGCACGACTGAGATATATGTGCAAGTATCACAACGATTAATAGAAAATAATTTTCAGGCAATGAGGTGACTTGAACCAACGTTCTCGTGATTCTCAGACACCTTCCTTAACCCATTCGGTCACAATTTTATAATTGATAATCACGCAATTGATGATTTCTTCCACGACGTTTATAACATTTCTTCACAGATCTGAGATATTTTCAATGGTTTGGGAGCTTCCGGTAAACGGTGGAGATGAAGCTAAGATTCCTGAAGCTGATACCAGTGTCGAGAAATTAGATAACAATCATTTACATTCACAGGATATTATATTGACGTCATGTTTATCAGTCATCCTGTTTCGCTAATGGTTAAAGGTTTCAGTGTCTACTTGAACAAAATAAATGGTGCACAGTCAGCGGCAATACAGTGCGGGTCAATGATCAATAATAACATGCATTGTTGCCATCTATATTTGGTCAAAGCCTTTGGTTCGTCACTGTCAGTGAAATAATGGGTGCAATATTACGATGATAGCTTGCAGATGTTTGCTCATTAGAAAATCAATTGAACATACTCAACGTCCATCATACATTCGGTAAAAACAAGCCAGAAGGCATTTCTTGGATCTATGACCTAAAATTTAGTTCGTAAAGAACATTGAAAGCAGTAGGTCGTCCACCGTAAACACACTGGGAGCAGCAGGCCGTCCACCACACGCACTCTGGGAGCAGGAGGACGTCCACCACTCGCACTCTGGGAGCAGCAGGACGTCCACCACACACACTCTGAGAGCAGCAGGACGTCCACCACTCGCACTCTGGGAGCAGCAGGACGTCCACCACACGCACTCTGGGAGCAAATCACGAACCCAAATTACTACGTGATCATTTTTAACCTTGATTCCACAGTTTAGTTATTCAATAGTTTGTTTAAGGCTTTCAAGGAGATAAACATTGTGTTTCAAAATATATTTATTTAAATATATACACAAGAAATATGTCGCCACAAGCAACAGCAGGCGCTGGGTCGTGGCCTTGGCGTATACTGGTGATCGGTCTCCAGGTACTTGGAATATTTCCATACACAGTGTCCCAGAACCAGACTCGCTGCTGCTACAAGTTCAGCCTTAAGCTCTGCCTCTGGGGAGTCTTCACGCAAATATTGTTTGTATCTACAAACTTTTTGTTCGATTACTTGATTTTTAACAATGGACACGCTTCCAATATTGGGATAACTCTATATATTACAGTCAATATGTCATTTGATGTTGCAGTGACGTTGCTCATGCTTTGCCTCTGGAGGAACTCTAAGAAACTGGTTGATGTCTTAGAAGAAGTCTCTCACATGATCAGCGAAGGGGACCGATCTGAAAGAAGACCTTTGTATATTGTTGTCATCTTGATGGCATCAGGAATTCCATACTTGAGCGCGTCATTCTCTTTGCACCTGAACACAGTCTCCGAAGTGTCAACCATAGCATTTTGTGCGTTCATGAGTGTCCTGGCGTGGATGGTGCCTATTGAACTCTATATGCTAATGTTTAGTCTGCTCTCAAAATACTTGCTGCTGGCAACAAAAAATATTCTGTCCACAGACGTGTTCCTGCCGTCAAGTGAACACTTCAGTAATGTTGAAAACAAACATATAATCCATGTCTTGAATGACATGGAGGGTAAAATTCGCAAGGTTAGTCCTAATTCTACTGGCTATTAAATACTATTACCATTTACGGGCTCTTCATGCCCGTGCCACCTCTTGGGTGGCTTAATCCTTATTAATAAATCAATACTATTACCACTCCGTCATCGACTGCCTATCAATCGATATCAGAGTGGTATTAGTACTGGATAGCCATTGGTGGGACCCTTGGACAGCCAGGTTCGAATCCTCGATGAACCGTAGAGTTTATATTGATTTATAGTTTGGGGATCATTTAAGCTTTGCCTCATAATGCTTGAGGATGGAGCAATTTTTCCATCTGCATATTTCATCTAAAGTGAAGAACACAGACTGTGTTTCTTTCACCCTGGTGCCCCTGATCACCTAGCAGTAAATAGGTACCAGAGAGTTAGAAAACTGCTAAAGGCTGCTTCCTGAGGATTTGTATTCACCTAGTTGTGCTTGCGGGGGTTGAGCTCTGCTCTTTCGGCCCGCCTCTCAACTGTCAAAAAACTGTTGTTAACTACTATTTTTATTTATTTTTGTATTTTTTCACACACACACACACACACAGACACAGACATACACACACACACACACACACACACACACACTCACACCTGGTCAGGACTCGTAATTCTGTTGTGCGGGTTCGATTCCCGCACCAGGCAGAAACAAATGGGCAAATTTTCTTTCACCCTGAATGCCCCTGTTACCTAGCAGTAAATAGGTACCTGGGAGTTAGTCAGCTGTCACGGGCTGCTTCCTGAGGGGTGTGTGTGTGGTGTGGAGGAAAAAAAAAGTAGTTAGTAAACAGTTGATTGACAGTTGAGAGGCAGGCCGAAAGAGAAAAGCTCAACCCCCGCAAACACAACTAGGTGAATACACACACCAGGAAGCAGCCATTTACGGCTGTCTAACTCCCAGGTACCTATTTACTGCTAGGTAACACGAGCATCAGTGTGAAAGAAGCTCTGCCCATTTGTCTATGCCGGCCACGGTATTACGAGTCCAGCGCACTATCCGCTCAGCTACCAGACCTCACTTGTGTGCATGTGTAAGAAAAATATATGTAGTAGCCAAGAAATTTGGGGTCCAAGAGCTAATAGCTCGATTTTGCAGATACAGTTAGTAAACACACAAATACACGTGTGTCTGTTTTCTTCACCCTAGGAATGAATAAGTAGATGGAAAAATTGCTTCCTCCTCCAAAGTTGTTCCTACAAGAGCAGCCAGAGGACGTAATACACCCATTTCCTCTATATAATGTTACTTCTGTACCTCTCCAGGTGGAGGTTCTCCGGGGGAAATTGGCTTCGTACTTCTTCCACGGGTTTAGTGTGTTGCTGCTGGATATTCTCCTCCTGGCTACCACCTCCTCTTACGGTGTGCTGAGGGGCATCATGGTAAACGGAGGCACCCTCATCTTCACTCCACTCAGCTTCTTCCTCCTCTGGCAGATCAATCGCGTGGGACAAAAGTTTGTTGATGAGGTGAGTCATTAGGTTATTTTCTATTGGCTAACCTCAGCTGTAATTGGTATTTAAGGGCGTTTTGTTACAGCCTGCCTAATTATCCCTGTCATTTGTCCCAGTCAAGCGGTTCTGTTGCAGTAGTCACATTCCAGATGTTTCATCACAGGAGTCTGATCCCAGCAGTCCCATCCCAGTGGCTCCATCACAGCCGCGACATCCCAGTTGTCCCATCCTCGCAGTCCCATCCCAGAGACTCCTTACCGGCATACACATGCTAGCGGTTCTAGCTTCGTATTTTCAAGCATTAAAAACTTTTGAAATCTTGGCCACAAGCTACCCTGGCCGGCGACCCTCCTAGCCGGCCACCATCCTGGCCAGTGACCATCCTATCCGGCCACCATCCTGGCCGGCGACGACCATCCAACTACACTTCTATCACAACCATTCCTTCCACACCCCCCCCTTTTTACAATATATATATATATATATATATATATATATATATATATATATATATATATATATATATATATATATATATATATATATATGTCGTTCCTAGTAGCCAGAACGCACTTCTCAGCCTACTATGCAAGGCCCGATTTGCCTAATAAGCCAAGTTTTCATGAATTAATGTTTTTTCGACTACCTAACCTAACCTAACCTAACTTTTTCGGCTACCTAACCTAACCTAACCTATAAAGATATGTTAGCTTAGGTTAGGTAGGGTTGGTTAGGTTCGGTCGTATATCTACGTTATTTTTAACTCCAATAAAAAAAATTGACCTCATACATAATGAGATGGGTAGCTTTATCATTTCATAAGAAAAAAAATTAGAGAAATTATATTAATTCAGGAAAACTTGCTTATTAGGCAAATCGGGCCTTGCATAGCAGGGTAAGAAGTGCGTTCTGGCTACGATATATATATATATATATATATATATATATATATATATATATATATATATATATATATATATATATATATATATATATATATATATATATATATATATATATATTGTGACGGTAAAGTGTTGGAGTGTTGATGTTCGGCAGTCCTCCAATGGCAGGTGGCAATGCCTTGTCACACTTGCAGAAAAAAAAGAGACTGCTTGCCTGTTTGTCTGTGGTAAGGTAATGGGAAGACACGCAAAACACAAAATATAAAGAATGAAATTTTAATTACTTTAGAAAACAAGACATGAACAAAGACAATCCCTTGGCTTACGTAAAATTCAAAACAAGTCAACAAACAAAACAACATGAATAATTAGTAGATATGAAGTTTCACTCTAAAACAAAATAAGGTGCATGACAATAATAATAGTAATCAGGTGCTGAGAATATTGGCTAGAGCTGCCACCTCCCTTAGTACACGACAGTCAGGGCTTAGTCTACCAGAGAGAGATGTCAACTTCTAAGAGCACAAAGATATTCTGAGGAGGACGGCGTGAGCTGGCCCAGACGTCGACTCAGGTAGAGGGCGTGAGTGCAGGTGCTGTCGGCGATACACCAGCCAATCAGGAGCAGGCAGGCGGAGAATGGGTAGTTTGCTCGTTGACGGCGGGTGGAGAGCCTGCGTGTCTGGTGGTGCAAGGTACGCTTTGCTTCCTGGGCAAAACGTTTTGTGATACTGGTGGACGTATCTTCAATATAGTATCTTGTACTTGTAGAATGACGTAAATGATACAGGGAAGAGCAGGCATAATCTCTCTTGAAAGAGATTATCGTCACAATATATATATATATATATATATATATATATATATATATATATATATATATATATATACATATATATATATATATATATATATATATATGGAGATCAATAATGTCAGCAATTACATGCAAAGATCAATATCTTACAGGTAAATGTAGTTGTGGCAATGTTGAAGGAGCTGAGTTGCCGGATGACTGACAACGAACTGAAGACGAGGGTAAGATATACGTGTTGTAGACATTTGTTTAATACTTTAATACTGATTGTCCCCACCTGTGGTGGACTGTATGATTCCCCACCTGTGGTGGACTGTATGATTCCCCACCAGTGGTGGACTGTATGATTCCCCACCAGTGGTGGACCGTATGATTCCGCACCAGTGGTGGATCGTATGATTCCCCACCAGTGGTGGATCGTATGATTCCCCACCAGTGGTAGACCATATGATTCCCCACCAGTGGTAGACCGTATGATTCCCCTCAGTGGTGGACTGTATGATCCCCACCAGTAGTAGACCGTATGATCCCACACCAGTGGTGAACCGTATGATTTCCTGCAAGTGGAAAAACTTATAAAATTAAATAAGGGAAATATCTATGAGTGAACGATGAGGACATGTATTGAGATCGAACCCACGTCTCTGGATAATGTTTATTTCTATTGAAAAGTATTTTGAAATAAATCAAAATTCCTCTATTATAAATAGGCTCTTTATGTACGCAATTTAATATGCACGAAATGTGGAAAACATCTTAGTTTGAAGCAAAGCACGTGCCTTTATTTACTAACAGGTGCATCAGCTGGTGTCCCTACTGATACCGCTACAGGTGTTTGACATGTGTGGCTGGTACACCCTTGGCTCCAGCTCCTTCCTGGCGGTGAGTACCTCCTAGGGGTGAGTACCTTCCAGTACATCAATACCAGTTTTACTCTAATACTGAACAAATTGACGATTTCGTCAAATTATTGAAATTAAGAACCATTCAGTGTCACATATCCAACGAAATTGCTATATCTATGATTAATTCTCTGGGGTGGTTCTGGGGGGACCCAGAACGATGGTTCGATCCCACCATCCTGCTCGAAAGATTTTCTGTCAGCTTCATATTTACAATGGAAGCTCTTTTTTTTTTTTTAATAAACTGAATAAAATTCGCAGAGGTTAATAACATGGAATAAATTGCATATTAAATATCTTGTCTGTTGGGTTTTGGTAATTGAAGATAAAATTTTCTTAGCAACATGATTAAGTTTTTTTTCAATCAGTATCAAAATAAAATGAAATTTAATCTCATCCCGAAACCGGTTTGAGACGACAAACGGAATTTATAACGCAGGGAGATTGTGTTACACTTAGACAGGTTCAGAAGATCGCCTTACAGCTGAGATATGAGGACCACCTTAAAGCAGAGTTATGAGGACCGCCTTAGAGCAGGGATGTGAGGACCGTTCTAGAGCAGGGATATGAGGACAGACTGAAGGGACACTGTCTATCGGGAATCGACCTGCAAGATGACCTACTCTGTCTCAAAACTTGCACCTAAGACATAGTTAAATTTACAAACGATCATTCCAGAGGTCAATATTGAAGGCGATATGATCGATTAATTGACTGAATTCGGTATTTTCATTTATACATTTTAAGTTTATATATATAATTCCCATCATTGTGAACTTACAGTAACTTGTATATGAAGTAGTTGCAACAGTTTTTGCAGTGGTATTAGTAGTAGATGTTGCTGTAACTGTAGGGCTTGAAGACGCTGTAGCTGTAGTCGTAGATTAAGCTTAAGCTGGTATTAATAATAATATTATTTACGTTAAATCATTTGTCCTCAGTCTGTAAGCATGGTGGTGACCTACCTGGTGATCCTGTTGCAAGTGGGTGACCTGCCTGGTAGTTCTGCTGCAGGTGGATCACCCACCTAGTGATGCTGCTGCAGGTAGAAGACCAATCCGATGATTATACTGTAGGTGGGTGATGCTACCACCATGATGCTGCTGCAGGTGGGTGACCTACCTAGTGATGCTGATGCAGGTGGACGACCTTCCTGGTGACAAGTGCATATGTAAATTAGACAACAATAATTCTGTATTTTAGTTATTTAAAAATACCTGTTAAGCTGTGTAAATTCTGCTATCGAGCCGCCTAATTCGCTTTCTCTCTCCTCTAAAGCTGCTTAACATAAATCTTTGCTGCTGAAGTGAGAGCAGGAGATCAGCTATGAACCGTGCAGGTTCGAGGCTCAGGGATCTCCGTCACACTATCAATCAACAGCTGGATTGTCTATTATTTTATGAGATATTGCAAGTATTGTTGCTGCTAATTTAAAAAAAAATACCAATTATAATCATACCACCTAACCTTGATCTATATGTGTGCAAATCACACTACTTATTAAAATACAATCCAGACACTAAATACTTATCAAACTGAATAAAAAACATTTTTGTATAAAAATCCAACAGAGTACTTTGAACAGCACTCAACATATTGAAATATTTGTAAATCTTGTATGGGTTGTTGTCGAGAGGAAGATATGAATGTATATATCTTAAGCCCTACAAATTGTCAAATGCTCCTTTTTAATAATTCAAACGTCACTAGTGAGATCGGTAAAACTCGAAGCTTAAATCATCGCCTCTACTGGCAGGGTCCTGATCGGAGCATCAGTGTATTTGCAGATGATGAGTCACAATAACGTGACTGAAGAAATGTTGACGAAACCACACACAAGAAGATAAAAACATGCTTATCTTCTAGTGTGTTGTTTGGTCAACATTAATGTATATATACTCCAATGACGGAATTCTCGAGAATAATTTGAAAGGTTAGAAAATGACCAAACAGCGCGAAAACGATCTGATTGCGAATGATGTCCTTCACCTTTCTTAAAGGTATTTGACTAGGCTAATCATCCTACGAGGTACTTTACCTTAACCAGACCAACCTATTACCATCATGTACGATAAAGAAAAATGTATTTTCCTGTAATTCTTTCATTTGGGGTTATTAATTTTATAGAGTACAGAAGGAGTCAAATAATTATATGCTGCATGTTCGTGGCTTATTATTATTTTTGGCGTCAAGACCATTCCCCACTACTCAGCTCTCCACATCTAACTGACTGCGACTGCCACAGCCTGCTATAAACTACTTATATTAATTAAGGCACGGCCTGGCCTGCATTAAATAATCCCAAGCTGAACGTGTTCCTAGGCTGCAACTCTGGTTGAACCAGGACACCATTCGTCGCTCAGAAAAGATTAGGAAATATTAAACAAATAATTGTACTTATGTTTATATGTGAGATTTGTGTAATTTGCAATCTTATTGTACTTAATAAATATTTAACTTAGGCATAAATCAAGTAAATTACGGCAAGTGAAGGAGATTCTTTAATTTTTCATAATTTTAAATAGATTCAATTTTTTTTTAAATAAAACCAAGGTTTGTCTAATGGTTTCTTGTTGTTTGAATTTCTTTGTAATTACACAATTTAATCACTAATTTATTCATTGCTGTTTAAGAAAGATTTCGAATGTTAAGGATTAGCAAATCCATTTATTTTAACATGTTTTTGACATTATATAATTTAATTTTATAATTGAATTATATTATTTAAAGGGTAATTATTATTTTTAGGAATTGGATGTAATCTGATGACTGATTGTGACGCAATTTGTCCAAAAATATTTCATATCAATAAAAAAGGTTTTAATAGATGAACACTTTAATTCAATAGATATGTGTACCCTCCACAGTCGCAGAGTAGAGATTTGGTTACAAAGGAGACCCTTCTATCACCAATCTCTGTTTTTATAATTTACAAATAATAGGGTTGAATACTAAGTTTCAAACCCATCCTTTGAAAACGATAGTAATTAGAGCAACGACTTTGACAAACGTATAAAATACACTGTTGGACCCCTCAAAAAGTTTTCGTTATGTACTATTAATTTTGAAGACGTCACGAAAAGAGAGAAAAAGAGAGAGAGCCAGGAAACACACACACCAGGAAACAGCCCGTGACAGCTGACTAACTCCCAGGTACCTATTTACTGCTAGGTAGTAGAGACATCAGGGTGAAAGAACCTTTCCCATAGTTTCTCGCCGGCGCCGTTGTGTGTGTGTGTGTGTGTGTGTACTCACCTATTTGTGTCTGCAGGATTGAGCATTGACTTTTGGATCCCGGCAAATCCTTTATACTTTCAAATACGTTTGTTACGATTAGTACTATATGTCTGACATTAGCTGATTAACCATTACACCAGACAAGTCCATTAATCTTGACTGACAGTTTCGCCTCTAGCGCGTAAGGATGTTTACGCATTAAAATCAATAACGTAAATAATGGACAGTAAGACACGTGACATCTGAGCAATACGACGTCAATAAAGATCATATTATAGCCTCATGCTGCAACTCAGTTGGCAACGAGCTGCAAGAACAGTTGGCCAGTGCAAGCCGGCTGCGAACACATAGATTTGATGTAAATTAATCCGATATCTTTTCGGGGATCACATTTCACCCATAAAAAGCTACCCCCACCATAAAGACCTTTCACGGGGAAAAAGAAGGTTGTGTTACACTCGACAGGAAAATGTCATGTCACGGAACACCTGGTATGGAGTCGTGGCCCTGGAGGTACCTGGTGATGTGTCTTCAGGTGGTGGGAATATTCCCCTACACTCTCACTGAGAAGGACACTCGCTGCAGCTACAAGTACAGTCTGAGGCTCTGCCTGTGGGGGATCTTCGTACAGCTCGTGATCTTCTCATTTAATTGCTTATTCATTAAAGTATTGATCACATCGTTTGAGAAGACAGACTTAGGTTCTTTGATATATATACTTTCCGTCTGTTCATTTGATATGTCAATGATAATTCTTATGGTTTTTCTGAGGAAGGACAGCAAGAAATTAGCTGATTTTCTGAAGGAACTTTCTACGATACTGAGCAGGTCTGAGCGCGCGGAGCATAGGCCTATAGCTTTTGGTATCATGGCTATCCCATTAGGCATTGTAACCGCTCTATTTGCCTCATACTATTTTGGTGCGAGTACGATCATAGAGGTCGTATATATTGCCCTCGGTTCCACATTGAGTAGTCTGATCGGCATGTCTCTGGACGTCTACAGAGTGACTATACACCTGCTGGCCCGACACCTGCGTCTCGTCACACAGAACACCATAGAAATCTTTGCTGAGCTCAGTTCCTCGTCAACACATCCAGTTAAAGAAGTCTTCAGCCCCATTGAGCGGAACATTAAATTGTTTAATGCCCTTCATTATATGGAATGGAAGACTCGAAAGGTAAGTTTTAATATATATAAATTTACATATATTACAACAGGGTGTCTCAAAAGTCTGGCTCAATAGGAAAAGTATAAAAGCAGACCTGTAGGATTTTTTAAATATAATTTATGAATTATCAGCTCGTTAATCAGATACATTTCATATTCAAAATGACAGTCATTTTCTTAATACATTTTCGAATGCATTGAACTCATAAGCTTTGAGGAATACAGGCGCTGAAGGATAACCTAACAAGAGAATTTGAAGCCGTAAAACCAAATATATCCATGCTTAGAAATGTTTAAATGTCTTACGCTGAACGCATACGAAAATATATTGAAGTAAATGGATGTCATTTTGTACATGTATTGCAACTGATAACTGATATAATTCATTAAATTACATTTAAAATAAACTACAAGGTTTCTCATATATTTTGCCTTATGGGCCACCCTAATATATAACAATACTATAAGAGAGTGCCTGTCAGTCTGTTCAAAGTTGGATCCCACAAGATTTGAGGTAGCCTCATGCAAACTGGCAGAGTGAATGGTCTGTGGTACGGGATAAACATAGGTGGCTGTGGTCGCCAGAATTCCAAAGGGAAAACCGTGCCATGGTCACTTCTAAACCCCTACGATGATTTTTGGCACTGCCCACCAGCTACACAGGTAAATATTTTCAAAACAAACTGATGGGAAGGTTAACAGATATTTTCTGCTGGCAATAATTAACCCTACAATGCCCGAATGAAAACAGAATTCTTTGCACGTGAAACATATTTCATTATTGTGATGAAAGATCACACAAATATGATACACTTTGAAATAAGTTTATTACTCTCATTATTAGTTGTCTGACACTAGCTAATTAATCATCACATCATATAAGTACATTAATATTGAATGACAGCTTCGCCTCTGGCGCTTGATGATGTTTACTTATTAAAATCAATAAAGTAAATAATGGACTGGAAGACACGTGGCATGGGAACACAACGACGTCAATGATGATCAAATTAGAGCGTCTTCCTTCAGCTCAGTTGGTAACGAGCTGCAAGACCTGTTGGCCAGTGCAAACTTGCTCTTAACCCTTGGAACCAATACAAATTAATCTATATTTGTTTGGAGGATCACACTTGTACTATATAAGCCTACTATCACCATAAAGACCTTTCACAGGGAAAAACAAGATTGTGTTACACTCGACAGGAAAATGTCACGTCACGGAACACCTGGCATGGAGTCGTGGCCCTGGAGGTACCTGGTGATGTGTCTTCAGGTGGTGGGAATATTCCCCTACACTCTCACTGAGAAGGACACTCGCTGCAGCTACAAGTACAGTCTGAGGCTCTGCCTGTGGGGGATCTTCGTACAGCTCGTGATCTTCTCATTTAATTGCTTATTCATTAAAGTATTGATCACATCGTTTGAGAAGACAGACTTAGGTTCTTTGATATATATAGTTTCCGTCTGTTCATTTGATATGTCAATGATAATTCTTATGGTTTTTCTGAGGAAGGACAGCAAGAAATTAGCTGATTCTCTGAAGGAACTTTCTACGATACTGAGCAGGTCTGAGCGCGCGGAGCATAGGCCTATAGCTTTTGGTATCATGGTTATATCATCAGGCATTATAACCGTTCCATTTGCAACATACTATTTTGGTGCGAGTACGATCATAGAGGTAGTATATATTGCCCTCGGTTCCACATTGAGTAGTCTGACCGGCATGTCAATGGAGCTCTACAGATTGATCATACGCCTGCTGGCCCGACATCTGCGTCTCGTCACACAGAACACCATAGAAATCTTTGCTGAGCTCAGTTCCTCGTCAACACATCCAGTTAAAGAAGTCTTCAGCCCCATTGAGCGGAACATTAAATTGTTTAATGCCCTTCATTATATGGAATGGAAGACTCGAAAGGTAAGTTTTAATATATATAAATTTACATATATTACAACAGGGTGTCTCAAAAGTCTGGCTCAATAGGAAAAGTATAAAAGCAGACCTGTAGGATTTTTTAAATATAATTTATGAATTATCAGCTCGTTAATCAGATACATTTCATATTCAAAATGACAGTCATTTTCTTAATACATTTTCGAATGCATTGAACTCATAAGCTTTGAGGAATACAGGCGCTGAAGGATAACCTAACAAGAGAATTTGAAGCCGTAAAACCAAATATATCCATGCTTAGAAATGTTTAAATGTCTTACGCTGAACGCATACGAAAATATATTGAAGTAAATGGATGTCATTTTGTACATGTATTGCAACTGATAACTGATATAATTCATTAAATTACATTTAAAATAAACAACAAGGTTTCTCATATATTTTGCCTTATGGGCCACCCTAATATATAACAATACTATAAGAGAGTGCCTGTCAGTCTGTTCAAAGTTGGATCCCACAAGATTTGAGGTAGCCTCATGCAAACTGGCAGAGTGAATGGTCTGTGGTACGGGATAAACATAGGTGGCTGTGGTCGCCAGAATTCCAAAGGGAAAACCGTGCCATGGTCACTTCTAAACCCCTACGATGATTTTTGGCACTGCCCACCAGCTACACAGGTAAATATTTTCAAAACAAACTGATGGGAAGGTTAACAGATATTTTCTGCTGGCAATAATTAACCCTACAATGCCCGAATGAAAACAGAATTCTTTGCACGTGAAACATATTTCATTATTGTGATGAAAGATCACACAAATATGATACACTTTGAAATAAGTTTATTACTCTCGTTATTAGTTGTCTGACACTAGCTAATTAATCATCACATCATATAAGTACATTAATATTGAATGACAGCTTCGCCTCTGGCGCTTGATGACGTTTACTTATTAAAATCAATAAAGTAAATAATGGACTGGAAGACACGTGGCATGGGAACACAACGACGTCAATGATGATCAAATTAGAGCGTCTTCCTTCAGCTCAGTTGGTAACGAGCTGCAAGACCTGTTGGCCAGTGCAAACTTGCTCTTAACCCTTGGAACCAATACAAATTAATCTATATTTGTTTGGAGGATCACACTTGTACTATATAAGCCTACTATCACCATAAAGACCTTTCACAGGGAAAAACAAGATTGTGTTACACTCGACAGGAAAATGTCACGTCACGGAACACCTGGCATGGAGTCGTGGCCCTGGAGGTACCTGGTGATGTGTCTTCAGGTGGTGGGAATATTCCCCTACACTCTCACTGAGAAGGACACTCGCTGCAGCTACAAGTACAGTCTGAGGCTCTGCCTGTGGGGGATCTTCGTACAGCTCGTGATCTTCTCATTTAATTGCTTATTCATTAAAGTATTGATCACATCGTTTGAGAAGACAGACTTAGGTTCTTTGATATATATAGTTTCCGTCTGTTCATTTGATATGTCAATGATAATTCTTATGGTTTTTCTGAGGAAGGACAGCAAGAAATTAGCTGATTCTCTGAAGGAACTTTCTACGATACTGAGCAGGTCTGAGCGCGCGGAGCATAGGCCTATAGCTTTTGGTATCATGGTTATATCATCAGGCATTATAACCGTTCCATTTGCAACATACTATTTTGGTGCGAGTACGATCATAGAGGTAGTATATATTGCCCTCGGTTCCACATTGAGTAGTCTGACCGGCATGTCAATGGAGCTCTACAGATTGATCATACGCCTGCTGGCCCGACATCTGCGTCTCGTCACACAGAACACCATAGAAATCTTTGCTGAGCTCAGTTCCTCGTCAACACATCCAGTTAAAGAAGTCTTCAGCCCCATTGAGCGGAACATTAAATTGTTTAATGCCCTTCATTATATGGAATGGAAGACTCGAAAGGTAAGTTTTAATATATATAAATTTACATATATTACAACAGGGTGTCTCAAAAGTCTGGCTCAATAGGAAAAGTATAAAAGCAGACCTGTAGGATTTTTTAAATATAATTTATGAATTATCAGCTCGTTAATCAGATACATTTCATATTCAAAATGACAGTCATTTTCTTAATACATTTTCGAATGCATTGAACTCATAAGCTTTGAGGAATACAGGCGCTGAAGGATAACCTAACAAGAGAATTTGAAGCCGTAAAACCAAATATATCCATGCTTAGAAATGTTTAAATGTCTTACGCTGAACGCATACGAAAATATATTGAAGTAAATGGATGTCATTTTGTACATGTATTGCAACTGATAACTGATATAATTCATTAAATTACATTTAAAATAAACTACAAGGTTTCTCATATATTTTGCCTTATGGGCCACCCTAATATATAACAATACTATAAGAGAGTGCCTGTCAGTCTGTTCAAAGTTGGATCCCACAAGATTTGAGGTAGCCTCATGCAAACTGGCAGAGTGAATGGTCTGTGGTACGGGATAAACATAGGTGGCTGTGGTCGCCAGAATTCCAAAAGGAAAACCGTGCCATGGTCACTTCTAAACCCCTACGAAGATTTTTGGCACTGCCCACCAGCTACACAGGTAAATATTTTCAAAACAAACTGATGGGAAGGTTAACAGATATTTTCTGCTGGCAATAATTAACCCTACAATGCCCGAATGAAAACAGAATTCTTTGCACGTGAAACATATTTCATTATTGTGATGAAAGATCACACAAATATGATACACTTTGAAATAAGTTTATTACTCTCGTTATTAGTTGTCTGACACTAGCTAATTAATCATCACATCATATAAGTACATTAATATTGAATGACAGCTTCGCCTCTGGCGCTTGATGATGTTTACTTATTAAAATCAATAAAGTAAATAATGGACTGGAAGACACGTGGCATGGGAACACAACGACGTCAATGATGATCAAATTAGAGCGTCTTCCTTCAGCTCAGTTGGTAACGAGCTGCAAGACCTGTTGGCCAGTGCAAACTTGCTCTTAACCCTTGGAACCAATACAAATTAATCTATATTTGTTTGGAGGATCACACTTGTACTATATAAGCCTACTATCACCATAAAGACCTTTCACAGGGAAAAACAAGATTGTGTTACACTCGACAGGAAAATGTCACGTCACGGAACACCTGGCATGGAGTCGTGGCCCTGGAGGTACCTGCTGATGTGTCTTCAGGTGGTGGGAATATTCCCCTACACTCTCACTGAGAAGGACACTCGCTGCAGCTACAAGTACAGTCTGAGGCTCTGCCTGTGGGGGATCTTCGTACAGCTCGTGATCTTCTCATTTAATTGCTTATTCATTAAAGTATTGACCACATCGTTTGAGAAGACAGACTTAGGTTCTTTGATATATATAGTTTCCGTCTGTTCATTTGATATGTCAATGATAATTCTTATGGTTTTTCTGAGGAAGGACAGCAAGAAATTAGCTGATTCTCTGAAGGAACTTTCTACGATACTGAGCAGGTCTGAGCGCGCGGAGCATAGGCCTATAGCTTTTGGAATCATGGTTATATCATCAGGCATTATAACCGTTCCATTTGCAACATACTATTTTGGTGCGAGTACGATCATAGAGGTAGTATATATTGCCCTCGGTTCCACATTGAGTAGTCTGACCGGCATGTCAATGGAGCTCTACAGATTGATCATACGCCTGCTGGCCCGACATCTGCGTCTCGTCACACAGAACACCATAGAAATCTTTGCTGAGCTCAGTTCCTCGTCAACACATCCAGTTAAAGAAGTCTTCAGCCCCATTGAGCGGAACATTAAATTGTTTAATGCCCTTCATTATATGGAATGGAAGACTCGAAAGGTAAGTTTTAATATATATAAATTTACATATATTACAACAGGGTGTCTCAAAAGTCTGGCTCAATAGGAAAAGTATAAAAGCAGACCTGTAGGATTTTTTAAATATAATTTATGAATTATCAGCTCGTTAATCAGATACATTTCATATTCAAAATGACAGTCATTTTCTTAATACATTTTCGAATGCATTGAACTCATAAGCTTTGAGGAATACAGGCGCTGAAGGATAACCTAACAAGAGAATTTGAAGCCGTAAAACCAAATATATCCATGCTTAGAAATGTTTAAATGTCTTACGCTGAACGCATACGAAAATATATTGAAGTAAATGGATGTCATTTTGTACATGTATTGCAACTGATAACTGATATAATTCATTAAATTACATTTAAAATAAACTACAAGGTTTCTCATATATTTTGCCTTATGGGCCACCCTAATATATAACAATACTATAAGAGAGTGCCTGTCAGTCTGTTCAAAGTTGGATCCCACAAGATTTGAGGTAGCCTCATGCAAACTGGCAGAGTGAATGGTCTGTGGTACGGGATAAACATAGGTGGCTGAGGTCGCCAGAATTCCAAAGGGAAAACCGTGCCATGGTCACTTCTAAACCCCTACGATGATTTTTGGCACTGCCCACCAGCTACACAGGTAAATATTTTCAAAACAAACTGATGGGAAGGTTAACAGATATTTTCTGCTGGCAATAATTAACCCTACAATGCCCGAATGAAAACAGAATTCTTTGCACGTGAAACATATTTCATTATTGTGATGAAAGATCACACAAATATGATACACTTTGAAATAAGTTTATTACTCTCGTTATTAGTTGTCTGACACTAGCTAATTAATCATCACATCATATAAGTACATTAATATTGAATGACAGCTTCGCCTCTGGCGCTTGATGATGTTTACTTATTAAAATCAATAAAGTAAATAATGGACTGGAAGACACGTGGCATGGGAACACAACGACGTCAATGATGATCAAATTAGAGCGTCTTCCTTCAGCTCAGTTGGTAACGAGCTGCAAGACCTGTTGGCCAGTGCAAACTTGCTCTTAACCCTTGGAACCAATACAAATTAATCTATATTTGTTTGGAGGATCACACTTGTACTATATAAGCCTACTATCACCATAAAGACCTTTCACAGGGAAAAACAAGATTGTGTTACACTCGACAGGAAAATGTCACGTCACGGAACACCTGGCATGGAGTCGTGGCCCTGGAGGTACCTGGTGATGTGTCTTCAGGTGGTGGGAATATTCCCCTACACTCTCACTGAGAAGGACACTCGCTGCAGCTACAAGTACAGTCTGAGGCTCTGCCTGTGGGGGATCTTCGTACAGCTCGTGATCTTCTCATTTAATTGCTTATTCATTAAAGTATTGATCACATCGTTTGAGAAGACAGACTTAGGTTCTTTGATATATATAGTTTCCGTCTGTTCATTTGATATGTCAATGATAATTCTTATGGTTTTTCTGAGGAAGGACAGCAAGAAATTAGCTGATTCTCTGAAGGAACTTTCTACGATACTGAGCAGGTCTGAGCGCGCGGAGCATAGGCCTATAGCTTTTGGTATCATGGTTATATCATCAGGCATTATAACCGTTCCATTTGCAACATACTATTTTGGTGCGAGTACGATCATAGAGGTAGTATATATTGCCCTCGGTTCCACATTGAGTAGTCTGACCGGCATGTCAATGGAGCTCTACAGATTGATCATACGCCTGCTGGCCCGACATCTGCGTCTCGTCACACAGAACACCATAGAAATCTTTGCTGAGCTCAGTTCCTCGTCAACACATCCAGTTAAAGAAGTCTTCAGCCCCATTGAGCGGAACATTAAATTGTTTAATGCCCTTCATTATATGGAATGGAAGACTGGAAAGGTAAGTTTTAATATATATAAATTTACATATATTACAACAGGGTGTCTCAAAAGTCTGGCTCAATAGGAAAAGTATAAAAGCAGACCTGTAGGATTTTTTAAATATAATTTATGAATTATCAGCTCGTTAATCAGATACATTTCATATTCAAAATGACAGTCATTTTTTTAATACATTTTCGAATGCATTGAACTCATAAGCTTTGAGGAATACAGGCGCTGAAGGATAACCTAACAAGAGAATTTGAAGCCGTAAAACCAAATATATCCATGCTTAGAAATGTTTAAATGTCTTACGCTGAACGCATACGAAAATATATTGAAGTAAATGGATGTCATTTTGTACATGTATTGCAACTGATAACTGATATAATTCATTAAATTACATTTAAAATAAACTACAAGGTTTCTCATATATTTTGCCTTATGGGCCACCCTAATATATAACAATACTATAAGAGAGTGCCTGTCAGTCTGTTCAAAGTTGGATCCCACAAGATTTGAGGTAGCCTCATGCAAACTGGCAGAGTGAATGGTCTGTGGTACGGGATAAACACAGGTGGCTGTGGTCGCCAGAATTCCAAAGGGAAAACCGTGCCAAGGTCACTTCTAAACCCCTACGATGATTTTTGGCACTGCCCACCAGCTACACAGGTAAATATTTTCAAAACAAACTGATGGGAAGGTTAACAGATATTTTCTGCTGGCAATAATTAACCCTACAATGCCCGAATGAAAACAGAATTCTTTGCACGTGAAACATATTTCATTATTGTGATGAAAGATCACACAAATATGATACACTTTGAAATAAGTTTATTACTCTCGTTATTAGTTGTCTGACACTAGCTAATTAATCATCACATCATATAAGTACATTAATATTGAATGACAGCTTCGCCTCTGGCGCTTGATGATGTTTACTTATTAAAATCAATAAAGTAAATAATGGACTGGAAGACACGTGGCATGGGAACACAACGACGTCAATGATGATCAAATTAGAGCGTCTTCCTTCAGCTCAGTTGGTAACGAGCTGCAAGACCTGTTGGCCAGTGCAAACTTGCTCTTAACCCTTGGAACCAATACAAATTAATCTATATTTGTTTGGAGGATCACACTTGTACTATATAAGCCTACTATCACCATAAAGACCTTTCACAGGGAAAAACAAGATTGTGTTACACTCGACAGGAAAATGTCACGTCACGGAACACCTGGCATGGAGTCGTGGCCCTGGAGGTACCTGGTGATGTGTCTTCAGGTGGTGGGAATATTCCCCTACACTCTCACTGAGAAGGACACTCGCTGCAGCTACAAGTACAGTCTGAGGCTCTGCCTGTGGGGGATCTTCGTACAGCTCGTGATCTTCTCATTTAATTGCTTATTCATTAAAGTATTGATCACATCGTTTGAGAAGACAGACTTAGGTTCTTTGATATATATAGTTTCCGTCTGTTCATTTGATATGTCAATGATAATTCTTATGGTTTTTCTGAGGAAGGACAGCAAGAAATTAGCTGATTCTCTGAAGGAACTTTCTACGATACTGAGCAGGTCTGAGCGCGCGGAGCATAGGCCTATAGCTTTTGGTATCATGGTTATATCATCAGGCATTATAACCGTTCCATTTGCAACATACTATTTTGGTGCGAGTACGATCATAGAGGTAGTATATATTGCCCTCGGTTCCACATTGAGTAGTCTGACCGGCATGTCAATGGAGCTCTACAGATTGATCATACGCCTGCTGGCCCGACATCTGCGTCTCGTCACACAGAACACCATAGAAATCTTTGCTGAGCTCAGTTCCTCGTCAACACATCCAGTTAAAGAAGTCTTCAGCCCCATTGAGCGGAACATTAAATTGTTTAATGCCCTTCATTATATGGAATGGAAGACTGGAAAGGTAAGTTTTAATATATATAAATTTACATATATTACAACAGGGTGTCTCAAAAGTCTGGCTCAATAGGAAAAGTATAAAAGCAGACCTGTAGGATTTTTTAAATATAATTTATGAATTATCAGCTCGTTAATCAGATACATTTCATATTCAAAATGACAGTCATTTTTTTAATACATTTTCGAATGCATTGAACTCATAAGCTTTGAGGAATACAGGCGCTGAAGGATAACCTAACAAGAGAATTTGAAGCCGTAAAACCAAATATATCCATGCTTAGAAATGTTTAAATGTCTTACGCTGAACGCATACGAAAATATATTGAAGTAAATGGATGTCATTTTGTACATGTATTGCAACTGATAACTGATATAATTCATTAAATTACATTTAAAATAAACTACAAGGTTTCTCATATATTTTGCCTTATGGGCCACCCTAATATATAACAATACTATAAGAGAGTGCCTGTCAGTCTGTTCAAAGTTGGATCCCACATGATTTGAGGTAGCCTCATGCAAACTGGCAGAGTGAATGATCTGTGGTACGGGATAAACACAGGTGGCTGTGGTCGCCAGAATTCCAAAGGGAAAACCGTGCCATGGTCACTTCTAAACCCCTACGATGATTTTTGGCACTGCCCACCAGCTACACAGGTAAATATTTTCAAAACAAACTGATGGGAAGGTTAACAGATATTTTCTGCTGGCAATAATTAACCCTACAATGCCCGAATGAAAACAGAATTCTTTGCACGTGAAACATATTTCATTATTGTGATGAAAGATCACACAAATATGATACACTTTGAAATAAGTTTATTACTCTCGTTATTAGTTGTCTGACACTAGCTAATTAATCATCACATCATATAAGTACATTAATATTGAATGACAGCTTCGCCTCTGGCGCTTGATGATGTTTACTTATTAAAATCAATAAAGTAAATAATGGACTGGAAGACACGTGGCATGGGAACACAACGACGTCAATGATGATCAAATTAGAGCGTCTTCCTTCAGCTCAGTTGGTAACGAGCTGCAAGACCTGTTGGCCAGTGCAAACTTGCTCTTAACCCTTGGAACCAATACAAATTAATCTATATTTGTTTGGAGGATCACACTTGTACTATATAAGCCTACTATCACCATAAAGACCTTTCACAGGGAAAAACAAGATTGTGTTACACTCGACAGGAAAATGTCACGTCACGGAACACCTGGCATGGAGTCGTGGCCCTGGAGGTACCTGGTGATGTGTCTTCAGGTGGTGGGAATATTCCCCTACACTCTCACTGAGAAGGACACTCGCTGCAGCTACAAGTACAGTCTGAGGCTCTGCCTGTGGGGGATCTTCGTACAGCTCGTGATCTTCTCATTTAATTGCTTATTCATTAAAGTATTGATCACATCGTTTGAGAAGACAGACTTAGGTTCTTTGATATATATAGTTTCCGTCTGTTCATTTGATATGTCAATGATAATTCTTATGGTTTTTCTGAGGAAGGACAGCAAGAAATTAGCTGATTCTCTGAAGGAACTTTCTACGATACTGAGCAGGTCTGAGCGCGCGGAGCATAGGCCTATAGCTTTTGGTATCATGGTTATATCATCAGGCATTATAACCGTTCCATTTGCAACATACTATTTTGGTGCGAGTACAATCATAGAGGTAGTATATATTGCCCTCGGTTCCACATTGAGTAGTCTGACCGGCATGTCAATGGAGCTCTACAGATTGATCATACGCCTGCTGGCCCGACATCTGCGTCTCGTCACACAGAACACCATAGAAATCTTTGCTGAGCTCAGTTCCTCGTCAACACATCCAGTTAAAGAAGTCTTCAGCCCCATTGAGCGGAACATTAAATTGTTTAATGCCCTTCATTATATGGAATGGAAGACTCGAAAGGTAAGTTTTAATATATATAAATTTACATATATTACAACAGGGTGTCTCAAAAGTCTGGCTCAATAGGAAAAGTATAAAAGCAGACCTGTAGGATTTTTTAAATATAATTTATGAATTATCAGCTCGTTAATCAGATACATTTCATATTCAAAATGACAGTCATTTTTTTAATACATTTTCGAATGCATTGAACTCATAAGCTTTGAGGAATACAGGCGCTGAAGGATAACCTAACAAGAGAATTTGAAGCCGTAAAACCAAATATATCCATGCTTAGAAATGTTTAAATGTCTTACGCTGAACGCATACGAAAATATATTGAAGTAAATGGATGTCATTTTGTACATGTATTGCAACTGATAACTGATATAATTCATTAAATTACATTTAAAATAAACTACAAGGTTTCTCATATATTTTGCCTTATGGGCCACCCTAATATATAACAATACTATAAGAGAGTGCCTGTCAGTCTGTTCAAAGTTGGATCCCACAAGATTTGAGGTAGCCTCATGCAAACTGGCAGAGTGAATGGTCTGTGGTACGGGATAAACACAGGTGGCTGTGGTCGCCAGAATTCCAAAGGGAAAACCGTGCCATGGTCACTTCTAAACCCCTACGATGATTTTTGGCACTGCCCACCAGCTACACAGGTAAATATTTTCAAAACAAACTGATGGGAAGGTTAACAGATATTTTCTGCTGGCAATAATTAACCCTACAATGCCCGAATGAAAACAGAATTCTTTGCACGTGAAACATATTTCATTATTGTGATGAAAGATCACACAAATATGATACACTTTGAAATAAGTTTATTACTCTCGTTATTAGTTGTCTGACACTAGCTAATTAATCATCACATCATATAAGTACATTAATATTGAATGACAGCTTCGCCTCTGGCGCTTGATGATGTTTACTTATTAAAATCAATAAAGTAAATAATGGACTGGAAGACACGTGGCATGGGAACACAACGACGTCAATGATGATCAAATTAGAGCGTCTTCCTTCAGCTCAGTTGGTAACGAGCTGCAAGACCTGTTGGCCAGTGCAAACTTGCTCTTAACCCTTGGAACCAATACAAATTAATCTATATTTGTTTGGAGGATCACACTTGTACTATATAAGCCTACTATCACCATAAAGACCTTTCACAGGGAAAAACAAGATTGTGTTACACTCGACAGGAAAATGTCACGTCACGGAACACCTGGCATGGAGTCGTGGCCCTGGAGGTACCTGGTGATGTGTCTTCAGGTGGTGGGAATATTCCCCTACACTCTTACTGAGAAGGACACTCGCTGCAGCTACAAGTACAGTCTGAGGCTCTGCCTGTGGGGGATCTTCGTACAGCTCGTGATCTTCTCATTTAATTGCTTATTCATTAAAGTATTGATCACATCGTTTGAGAAGACAGACTTAGGTTCTTTGATATATATAGTTTCCGTCTGTTCATTTGATATGTCAATGATAATTCTTATGGTTTTTCTGAGGAAGGACAGCAAGAAATTAGCTGATTCTCTGAAGGAACTTTCTACGATACTGAGCAGGTCTGAGCGCGCGGAGCATAGGCCTATAGCTTTTGGTATCATGGTTATATCATCAGGCATTATAACCGTTCCATTTGCAACATACTATTTTGGTGCGAGTACGATCATAGAGGTAGTATATATTGCCCTCGGTTCCACATTGAGTAGTCTAACCGGCATGTCAATGGAGCTCTACAGATTGATCATACGCCTGCTGGCCCGACATCTGCGTCTCGTCACACAGAACACCATAGAAATCTTTGCTGAGCTCAGTTCCTCGTCAACACATCCAGTTAAAGAAGTCTTCAGCCCCATTGAGCGGAACATTAAATTGTTTAATGCCCTTCATTATATGGAATGGAAGACTGGAAAGGTAAGTTTTAATATATATAAATTTACATATATTACAACAGGGTGTCTCAAAAGTCTGGCTCAATAGGAAAAGTATAAAAGCAGACCTGTAGGATTTTTTAAATATAATTTATGAATTATCAGCTCGTTAATCAGATACATTTCATATTCAAAATGACAGTCATTTTTTTAATACATTTTCGAATGCATTGAACTCATAAGCTTTGAGGAATACAGGCGCTGAAGGATAACCTAACAAGAGAATTTGAAGCCGTAAAATCAAATATATCCATGCTTAGAAATGTTTAAATGTCTTACGCTGAACGCATACGAAAATATATTGAAGTAAATGGATGTCATTTTGTACATGTATTGCAACTGATAACTGATATAATTCATTAAATTACATTTAAAATAAACTACAAGGTTTCTCATATATTTTGCCTTATGGGCCACCCTAATATATAACAATACTATAAGAGAGTGCCTGTCAGTCTGTTCAAAGTTGGATCCCACAAGATTTGAGGTAGCCTCATGCAAACTGGCAGAGTGAATGGTCTGTGGTACGGGATAAACACAGGTGGCTGTGGTCGCCAGAATTCCAAAGGGAAAACCGTGCCATGGTCACTTCTAAACCCCTACGATGATTTTTGGCACTGCCCACCAGCTACACAGGTAAATATTTTCAAAACAAACTGATGGGAAGGTTAACAGATATTTTCTGCTGGCAATAATTAATCCTACAATGCCCGAATGAAAACAGAATTCTTTGCACGTGAAACATATTTCATTATTGTGATGAAAGATCACACAAATATGATACACTTTGAAATAAGTTTATTACTCTCGTTATTAGTTGTCTGACACTAGCTAATTAATCATCACATCATATAAGTACATTAATATTGAATGACAGCTTCGCCTCTGGCGCTTGATGATGTTTACTTATTAAAATCAATAAAGTAAATAATGGACTGGAAGACACGTGGCATGGGAACACAACGACGTCAATGATGATCAAATTAGAGCGTCTTCCTTCAGCTCAGTTGGTAACGAGCTGCAAGACCTGTTGGCCAGTGCAAACTTGCTCTTAACCCTTGGAACCAATACAAATTAATCTATATTTGTTTGGAGGATCACACTTGTACTATATAAGCCTACTATCACCATAAAGACCTTTCACAGGGAAAAACAAGATTGTGTTACACTCGACAGGAAAATGTCACGTCACGGAACACCTGGCATGGAGTCGTGGCCCTGGAGGTACCTGGTGATGTGTCTTCAGGTGGTGGGAATATTCCCCTACACTCTCACTGAGAAGGACACTCGCTGCAGCTACAAGTACAGTCTGAGGCTCTGCCTGTGGGGGATCTTCGTACAGCTCGTGATCTTCTCATTTAATTGCTTATTCATTAAAGTATTGATCACATCGTTTGAGAAGACAGACTTAGGTTCTTTGATATATATAGTTTCCGTCTGTTCATTTGATATGTCAATGATAATTCTTATGGTTTTTCTGAGGAAGGACAGCAAGAAATTAGCTGATTCTCTGAAGGAACTTTCTACGATACTGAGCAGGTCTGAGCGCGCGGAGCATAGGCCTATAGCTTTTGGTATCATGGTTATATCATCAGGCATTATAACCGTTCCATTTGCAACATACTATTTTGGTGCGAGTACGATCATAGAGGTAGTATATATTGCCCTCGGTTCCACATTGAGTAGTCTGACCGGCATGTCAATGGAGCTCTACAGATTGATCATACGCCTGCTGGCCCGACATCTGCGTCTCGTCACACAGAACACCATAGAAATCTTTGCTGAGCTCAGTTCCTCGTCAACACATCCAGTTAAAGAAGTCTTCAGCCCCATTGAGCGGAACATTAAATTGTTTAATGCCCTTCATTATATGGAATGGAAGACTCGAAAGGTAAGTTTTAATATATATATATAATATAAATATATATATATATATATATATATATATATATATATATATATATATATATATATATATGTATATATGTGCGTGTGTGTGTGAGAAAGCTGCATGAACGCGCAAGCCATATATCACTAAGAACTCTTTGACCGGCCAGGATTCGAACCCATGCCGTCCAGGATCACCCCTAAACGTACACAATACCGTGACCACCGCGCCAATGATCGTCTATATAAGAATTGGTCAGTCGTGTCGCTTATTAACTAAGCTCCCTGACTGACCAACCCCCGACGACACTCATGGATCCATTTGGGTACAGTTTTTCAGCAAATTCTGGAGCATGCACGGGTCGCACTGAGTCTAACATGTGTGAGAAAGCTGCATGAACGCGCAAGCCATATATCACTGGCCGGGTCAAAGAGTTCCTAGTGATATATGGCTTGCGCGTTCATGCAGCTTTCTCACACATGTTAGACTCAGTGCGGCCCGTGCATGCGCCAGAATTTGATGAAAAACTGTATCCAAATGGATCCATGAGTGTCGTCGGGGGTTGGTCAGTCAGGGAGCTTAGTTAATAAGCGCCAAGACGGACCAACCCTTATAGACGATCATTGGTGCGGTGGGCACGGTACTGTGTACGTTTAGGGGTGATCCTGGACGGCATGGGTTCGAATCCTAGCCGGGTCAAAGAGTTCTTAGTTCATATATATATATATATATATATATATATATATATATATATATATATATATATATATATATATATATTTATATATATATATATATATATATATATATATATATATATATATATATATATATATATATACATAAATTTACATATATCACAACAGGGTGTCTCAAAAGTGTGGACCAATAGGAAAATTATAAAAGCAGACCACTAGGATTTTTTAAATATAATTTATGAATTATCAGCTCGTTTATCAGATACATTTCATATTCAAAATGACAGTCATTTTCTTAATACTTTTTCGAATGCAATGAACTCAAAAGCTTTGAGAAATACAGGCGCTGAAGGATAACCTAACAAGAGAATTTGAAGCCGTAAAACCAAATATATCCATGCTTAGAAATGTTCAAATGTCTTACGCTGAACTCATACGAAAATATATTGAAGTAAATGGATGTCATTTTGAACATGTATTGCAACTGATAACTGATATAATTCATTAAATTACATTTAAAATAACCTACCGGGTTTCTCTTATAGTTGGCCTTTTGGGACACCCTAATATAAATCAATACTATAAGAGAGTGCCTGTCAGTCTGTCGGTCTGATGAATGTTGGAGCCCATAGGGTTGGAGGTAGTCACACTCAAACTGACAGAGGGATTGGTCTTCAATATGGGATGAACATAGGCTGGTTGGGGTCGCCAGAATTCCAAATTGAAAACCATCCCAGGGTCACGTTCCGACCCCTACGATGATTTTGGCACTGCCTATTGGCTATACATGTAAATATTTAAAAAAAACTCATGGGAAAGTTAACAGAAATTTTCTGCTGCCAATAATTAACCCTACCGTACCCGTTCATAGAAAACAGAATTCTTTGAACGTGTAACATATTTCATTATTGTGATGAAAGATCACACAAATATAATACACTTTTAAATAAGGTTGTTACTCTCTTTATTAGTTGTCTGACACTAGCTGATTAATCATCACATCAGATGATTACATTAATATTAAATGACAGCTTCGCCTTTGGCGCTTGATGATGTTTACGTATTAAAATCAATAAAGTAAATAATGGACAGTAAGACACGTGACATGGGAACATTACGACGTCAACAAGGATCAAATTATAGCGTCTTCCTGCAGCTCAGTTGGTAAGGAGCTGCAAGACCTGTTGGCCAGTGCAAACTTGCTCTTAACCCTTGGATCCAATATAAATTAGTCTATATTTCTTTGGAGGATCACACTTGTACTATATAAGCCTACCATCACAATATAGACCTTTCATAGGGAAAAAGAAGATTGTTTTACACCCGACAGGAAAATGTCACGTCACGGAACACCTGGTACGGAGTCGTGGCCCTGGAGGTACCTGGTGATGTGTCTTCAGGTGGTGGGAATATTCCCTTACACTCTCACTGAGAAGGACACTCGCTGCAGATACAAGTACAGTCTGAGGATCTGCCTGTGGGGGATCTTCGTTCAACTCGTGATCTTCTCATTTAATTGCTTATTCATTAAAGTAACGATCACATGGTTTGAGAAGAAAGATATAGGTTCTCTGATATATGTTGTTTCCACCTGTTCATTTGTTATAGCATCCACAGTTGTTATGCTGATTCTAATGATAGAGAGCAAGAAATTAGCTGATTTTTTGGAGGAACTTTCTACGATCCTGAGCAGGTCTGAGCGTACTGAACACAGGCCTATAGCTTTTGGAATTATGTGCATAGGAGGAACAACGTTTTGCATTGAATTTGCCATATATCATACAGATGCGAGTACGTTCCCTGAAATCGCATATATTGCTTTCTGTGCCGCAATGAGCTGTCTGCCCTGCGTGTCAATGGAGCTCTACAGAGTGATCATACACCTGCTGGCCCAACACCTGCGTCTCACCACACAGAACACAATAGAAATCTTTGCTGACCTCACCTCTTCGTCAACACATCTAGTTAAAGAAGTCTCTAGCCCCACTGAGAGGAACATTAAATTGTTTAATGCCTTTCATTATATGGAATGCAAGTTTCGAAAGGTAAGTTTTAATATATATATATATATATATATATATATATATATATATATATATATATATATATATATATATATATATATATATATATATATATATATATATATATATATATATATATATATATTTATATATTACTACGGGTTCCTAAAAAGTCTGGAGCATTAGGAAAAGTATAAAAGCAGACCAGTAGGAATTTTTGTTAATATAATTTATGAATTATCAGGTTGTTTATCAGATAAATTACGTGTTCAAAATGACAGTAATTTTATATACTACATTTTCGAACATTATTACAACGAACCGAGTGGCTGATAATTTAAACAATATGTATGATTATATAATCTTATACAATTTAACACCAATATATTTCATGTAACGGTAAATATTTAGTTTTAACCAAACTTTCGCAGTTATATAGTTAGAAATATAACTGTATTTAGCCCATTGCATTGATAAAAAGGTTCTTTATTACAAAAATGACCCTAACTGTACCTTAAGGTGGCTAAAGTTTGATGGTTTAAGCCAATAATATAAAGGCAGCATTTTCTGTATTAGTATATTTATATTAGTGTGATTGTGTGTGTGTGTGCTTTTATTTATGAGTATTTGCGCGTTTGTGGATGAATGTACGTGTTTCACTGTATGTGACTGTATTAACTGCGATTGAAAACATAATTCTTTGAACGTGTGACATATTTTATTACTGTAATGGAAGATCACAAAAATAAGATACTCCTGCAAATATGATTATTACGTTCATTATTTTTTATATTTTTATATTTACATGCAAAGCATGCTACTTAAATACAATAAAATACAATACAAGAAAAATACAGCACCAACCAAAAGACATAGGAACATTACACAAACACAAGAAACACAGGAATACAAAAATACACAAGAAAAAGAGATACACAGCACAAATGTACACCACAAAAGCAAACAGACAAAGGTACACAAAAGAAAAAAAGCAATGGCCTGAAGGGCACACAGCAAATACAATAAAAATGAAACAGAAACTAGAACGCGACGCCCACGGAAACGGACGCCTACGTATACATATGCGAAAACTCCGGCCTTGGAAACCGCAAGCAGTACACTTCCCAAATGATCCTCTCGTCGTCGGGAATTTTACCCCCAGGCGGCTCTTGAGGTCGCAGTATAAAATCAGGCACACCATAGATGAACGACTTTATGCTGGGCACCCATATATCATATTGTTGTGAGTACGATCATGGAGGTCGCATATATATTGTCTTTTGTGCCACATTGAGTAGTCTGACCGGCATGTCACTGGAGCTCTACAGATTGTTCATACACCTGCTGGTCCGACTCCTGCGTCTCGCCACACAAAACACAATAGAAATCTTTGCTCACCTCAGTTCTACGTCAACACATCCAGTTAAAGAAGTTTCCAGCCCCTTTGAGAGGAGCATTAAATTGTTTAATGTCTTTCATTATATGGAATGGAAAATTCGAAAGGTTAGTTTCGAATTAAAAATGTGATTAAAAATGTGACAGTGTCAGACCACGGAGAAAAATTGAAACAGGAATGTCCTTAAGTACTTTCGTATATTAATACATCTTCAGAAGGAGTCTTCTGAAGATGTATTAATATACGAAAGTACTTAAGGAAATTCCTGTTTTAATTTTCCTCCGTTGTCAGACACTGTCATAACTACTCAGTGTGGCATAAAAGACAATATATATACGACCTCCATGATCGTACTCACAACAATATGATATATGGAAAACGGAACGGTTACAATGGCTAATGCTATAAACACGATCCCAAAAGCTATAGGCCTATGCTTCGCTGTCTCACACCTGCTTGGAATGAAAGAAAGCTCCTTCAAAAAATCAGCTAATTTTTTACTCTTAATCATCAGAATAAGCATAACAAATGAACAGGAGGAAACAACATATATCAAAGAACCTATATCTTTCTTAAAACGATATGATCAATACTTTAATGAATAAGCAATTAAAAGAGAACATCACAAGCTATATATATATATATATATATATATATATATATATATATATATATATATATATATATATATATATATATATATATATATATATATATATATATATATATATATACATATATATATATATATATATATATATATATATATATATATATACATATATATATATATATATATATATATATATATATATATATATACATATATATATATATATATATATATATATATATATATATATATATATATATCAGTTGCATATTGTCCTGGGGACCATTCAGGCTTGTTCGCTTTAGTTATATATATATATATATATATATATATATATATATATATATATATATATATATATGTCGTACCTAGTAGCCAGAATGCACTTTTCGGCCTACTATGCAAGGCCCGATTTGCCTAATAAGCCAAGTTTTCCTGAATTAATATATTTTCTCTAATTTTTTTCTTATGAAATGATAAAGCTACCTATTTCATTATGTATGAGGTCAATTTTTTCTTATTGGAGTTAAAATTAACGTAGATATATGACCGAATCTAACCAACCCTACCTAACCTAACCTATCTTTATAGGTTAGGTTAGGTTAGGTAGCCGAAAAAGTTAGGTTAAGTTAGGTTAGGTAGTTGAAAACAATTAATTCATGAAAACTTGGCTTATTAGGCAAATCGGGCCTTGCATAGTAGGCTGAGAAGTGCGTTCTGGCTACTAGGTACGACATATATATATATATATATATATATATATATATATATATATATATATATATATATATATATATATATATTTCACAATTATAGGAGAGTGCCTGTCAGTCTCTGGGTCTGTTCAAAGTTGGAGCCTACAAGGTTGGAGGTCGCCTCACTCAAATTGGCAGAGGGAAAGGCTTGTGGTACGGGATGAACAAAGGCTGGTTGAGGTCGCCAGAATTCGAAAGGGAAAACCGTGCCAGGGTCACGTCCAGACCACTACGATAATTTTTGCCACTGCCCACCAGCTACACAGGTAAATATTTAAAAAACAAGCTGATGGGAAAGTTAACATAAATTTTCTGCTGCCAATAATTAATCCTACTATACCCGTTCATAGAAAACAGAATTCTATGAACGTGTAACATATTTCATTATTGTGATGAAAGATCACTCAATTATGATACACTTTCAAATAATTTTATTACTCTCATTATTAATTGTCTGACACTAGCTGATTAATCATCACATCAGATGAGTACATAAAATTGAATGACAGCTACGCCTCTGGCGCTTGAGGATGTTTACGTATTACAATCAATAAAGTAAATATAGGACAGTAAGACACGTGACATGGGTACTCTACGACGTCAATAAAGATCAAATTAAATCGTCTTCCTGCAGCTCAGTTGGTAACGAGCTGCAAGACCAGTTGGCCAGTGCAAACTTGCTCTTAACCCTTGGAACCAATATAAGTTAATTTTATATTTGTTTGGAGGATCACACTTGTACTATATACGCCTGCCATCACCATAAAAACCTTTCAAGGTGAAAAACAAGATTGTGTTACTCTCGACAGGAAAATGTTATGTCACGGAACACCTGGTATGGAGTCGTGGCCCTGGAGGTACCTGGTGATGTGTCTTCAAGTGGTGGGAATATTCCCCTACACTCTCACTGAGAAGGAAACTCGCTGCAGATACAAGTACAGTCTGAGGATCTGCCTGTGGGGGATCTTCGTACAGCTTGTGATCTTCTCATTTAATTGCTTATTCATTAAAGCAATGACTGCATCGCTTGAGAAGAAAGATATAGGTTCACTGATATTTGTTGTTTCCACCTGTTCATTTGTAATAGCAACCACACTTGTTATGCTGATTCTAATGATACAGAGTAAGAAATTATCAGATTTTTTGGAGGAACTTTCTACGATTCTGAGCAGGTCTGAGCGTACTGAACACAGGCCTATTGCTTATGGAATTATGTGCGTAGGAGGAACAATGTTTTGCGTTGAATTTGCCATATATTATACAGATGCGAGTACGTTCCCTGAAATCGCATATATTGTTTTCTCTGCCGCAATGAGCTTTCTGTCCAGCGTGTCACAGGATGTGTACAGATTGATTATACACCTGCTGGCCCGACACCTGCGTCTCGCCACAGAGAACACCATAGAAATCTTTGCTGACCTCAGTTCCTCGTCAACACATCCAGTTAAAGAAATCTCCAGCCCCATTGAGCGGAACATTAAATTATTTAATGCCCTTCATTATATGGAATACAAGATTCGAAAGGTATGTTTTAGTATAAATATATATATATATGTTGTACCTAGTAGCCAGAACGTCGTACTCAGCCTGCTATGCAGGCTGAGTACGTACGTTTACATTTTCGAACGCATTAAACTCAAACACTTTTGGGGAATACAGGCGCTGAAGGATAACAAAGCAAGAGAATTAGAAGCAATAAAATAACAAATTGCAGTGCTTAGAAATGTTCAAAGGTCTTACATTGAACGCGTTCGAAAATATATTGAAGAAAATGGATGTCATTTTAATCATGTATTGCAACATATATCTGATATAATTCATTAAATTATATTAAAAAACCTATCGGGTTTCTCATATATTTTACCTATTAGGCCAGACTTTTGGGGCTCACTGATATATATCAATACTATAAGAGAGTCTTTCAGTCTGTCGGTCTGTTCAAAGTTGGAGCGCACAAGGTTGAAGTTAGCCTCACTCAAACTGGCAGAGGCAATGGTCTGTGGTACGGGATGAACATAGGGTAGTCGGGGTTGCAAAAATTCCAAAGGGAACAGCGTACCAGGGTCACATTCAGATCCCCAACGATGAATTTTGACACTGCCCGCCAGCTTCACCGGTAAATATTTTTAAAACAAACTGATGTGAAAATTAATATAGTTTTGTATGATGCCAATAATTAACCCCACCGTTCCCGTAACAGAGGTAAGTATTCTTTAACCATATATTTAGACAGACAAAGAGACAGAAAGTTAAATAAACAGATGGAAAGAGACAGACAGAAATGTCTTACCCATTTACAGAGTGACACTTTTCCAACTTATAAGATGATGGTTCATTCCTTATTGTTTTTTCCCATCATCATTCACAATGGGTTACGAGTTGCTCCTCATCTGACGTCGAGACTACTGCTTATTGACTATCTATAGCCATCACCTGACCGCTTGAGTACAACCCTTTGACATACTGTTGCCTTCAAGTGACTGCTTCATTGTAGCCCTTTGACGTAATCTTGCTCATATCTTAACTCAAGAGTTCAGCTTTTTGGCATTTGTGGCTTTAATTTGACAATAGCTTATCAATACTCTGAATAGTACAGCCTTTTAGATGTACTGTTGCTCGTATCGTACTGCGAGAGTACAGCCTTTTGACGAAACTGCTTTACATTGAAGCAGAGCTCACAATGAAGCTAAATGTCTAGTGATGTTCCTATCCCTTCTTAATCCAGATGGTGAGATGGATATTTGGCTTCCTCTCATCAAGCCTTGAGAAACGAACTGAAACAGAAGTGGTTGGGGGGATCGCATGCACTTGTTGCCTTCAAGCAGCCACCAGTTGCATGAGTGCCTGAATATTTCAACTACTAATTTATTAGTTCCTGATGCTGCTATATATATTAGAATGAAGAATATTACACCGATATCCTGTTTCGTCGACTCTCAATAAGAATGCTTTAATCTTTTTAAATATTTAAGGTTCTAAGTATTTTTCATATATTAATCATTCTCCTGTGAATTCTCTCTACTCACTTACACGAGCATAATATATAACTGACCAACCCATCCTCCGAATTGACAGTACGATTTAATACTAAGTGTAGTAAGTACACTTTCTAACTGTCATAACCAGTGCATAATTGCACTTATGGGGCTGTTACATTTACCCAACTCCCTCCCCCGATTTAATTCTCCTCGTTTTCTGTTAAGACACACAGAATTTTAGGATGAAATTTTCAATTTCAATTTGCAATACACAAGTTTTAAATATCAAGAATTTTTTTTTCTGGTTTATTAAACAATATAGATTTTATACAAAATTTTAAAATATCCTGAGTTATTTTACAATTTATTGATATATTTTAGTTTTGTTTTATTAGTTTTATAAAACTGTAATATTAATATAGCTATAGGTTAAGTACTAATTGTAATTAAGAAGCAATAAAATTATTATCTTAAAAAACTAAGACGGTTAGGTGAGGTTGTGGTTTTCTATTCAGTTTTTGGGGTAAACTCAAATATTCACAATATATTTGACAGTACGATTTAATACTAAGTGAAAATAAGTACAATTCCTAACTGCTATGAATAGTACATAATTGCACTTATTTGTCTCCTTACATTTACCACCCCATTTTTGGAGGACGGGCTGAACTGACAGATAACGATTTTATTTATAAAGGTTAAAACGAATGCTTCAAGTTGATACCATGTGAAAATAAATTATAGAAATGTTAGCATATGTTAGTAAATTTGTTCACTGACAGCGTACAAAAATATTTCAGAGATATGTCTAAAAGAAACTTTGACCTTTGGTTAGCAATAAAAAACAGCAAATACTGCGACGTGTCTACTTACTGCAGTTTAGTTTGTGAGGCGCAGTGAGACCAACTGGCTGCTCCACCTGCAGCTGTGAGACCAACTGGCTGCTCCACCTGCAGCTGTGAGACCAACTGGCTGCTCCACCTGCAGCTGTGAGACCAACTGGCTGCTCCACCTGCAGCTGTGAGACCAACTGGCTGCTCCACCTACAGCTGTGAGACCAACTGGCTGCTCCACCTGCAGCTGTGAGACCAACTGGCTGCTCCACCTGCAGCTGTGAGACCAACTGGCTGCTCCACCTGTAACTGTGAGACCAACTGGCTGCTCCACCTGCAGCTGTGAGACCAACTGGTTGCTCCACCTGCAGCTGTGAGACCAATTGGTTGCTCCGCCTTTCATTACAGTGATGAAAAATTTACTCTTAAAGGAAATAATGGAAAGTAAGACACGTGACATGGAACACTACGACCTCAATAAAGTTCAAATTATAGCGTCTTCCTGCAGCTCAGTTGGTAACGAGCAGCAAGACCAGTTGGCCAGTGCAAACTTGCTCTTAACCCTTGGAACCAATAAAAGTTAAGGGGGCATATCAATGTAAAATTAAAAGTGGTTCAATTTGCTTATAAATTTTTTTATGAAATGGTTATAGAAAGGACTGCAGCTGGTCCAAATTTCATCATCACACCCTAAACAGAAAAGGAGAAAAAAAATAAACAACGAATTATGCAACGAATTTTCAAGTAGTTTCAGGGAACACATGTGTCAACCCAAATCATTTCTATAACACTCAGATATTAAACTAAGCACATAATATAGGATTCTAGTGATCAGTTTTATCAAAAAAGTGTTTAGTGCAATAATATAATTTTTCAAAGTTACCCTTCTAAAAAAATATGCAATATATGATATTTATAAATTTTTATAAAATCAACAAATAGACTTTGGACTAAAATGTCTACTAGATTCTGTAGAAGCACAAACGCTACATATAAGGTGTAATTTGCATGTAAATTGATTAATAAATGAAAGCTCTGAAGTAATTTGAAGGTGTAAATTACTTTCCAGAGTAAAATAGAGATCCAAGTTCGGCCACCTGTAGCTGAGCTTAACTTCGACAGATTTCGTTCATAATTGGCACCCTTGCAGATAGGCATCCATTGAGCAAGATGTGCAAGTTTCATGCAAATCCCTTGATAACAAACGAGAAAAAAATATTGGGGGAAAAAAAAAGAAAAAAAAAGAAAATTTAAATATAAATATATTGCACATACATATTACAATTATTACAAGAGTTTGTGCTTCTACAGCACATAGTAGACATTTTAGTTGACACATGTGTTCCCTGAGATTATTTGAGAATGTTGAACATTCGTTGCATAATACGTTGTGTATTTTTTTTCTCCTTTTCTGTTTAGGGTGTGATGGTGAAACTTGGACCAGTTGCAGCCCTTTCTATAACCATTTCATAAACAAAATTATAAGCAAATTGAACAACTTTTAATTTATAACGATAAGTCCCCTTAATTATATATTTGTTGGAGGTTTACATTTGTACTATATAAGCCTGCCATCACCATAAAGACCTTTCACGGGGAAAAACAAGATTGTGTTACACTCGACAGGAAAATGTCACGTCACGGAACACCTGGTATGGAGTCGTGGCCCTGGAGGTACCTGGTGATGTGTCTTCAGGTGGTGGGAATATTCCCCTACACTCTCACTGAGAAGGAAACTCGCTGCAGCTACAAGTACAGTCTGAGGCTCTGCCTGTGGGGGATCTTCGCACACCTTGTGAACTTCTCATTTAATTGCTTATTCGTTAAAGTAATGATCGCATCGCTTGAGAAGAAAGATATAGGGTCACTGATATATGTTGTTTCCACCTGTTCATATGCTATAGCATCAAGATTTGTTATTCTTATTCTAATGATAGAGAGTAAGAAATTAGCTGATTTTTTTGAGGAACTTTCTACGATTCTGAGCAGGTCTGAGCGTACTGAACACAGGCCTATAGCTTACGGAATTATGTGCGTAGGAGGAATAACGTTTAGCGTTGAATTTGCCATATATCATATAGATGCCAGTACGTTCCCTGAATTCGCATATAGTGCTTTCTGTTCCGCAATGAACTGTCTGTCCAGCTTGTCACTGGACGTCTACAGATTGACCGTACACCTGCTGGCCAATCACCTGCGTCTCGCCACAGAGAACACTATAGAAATCTTTGCTGATCTCAACGCCTCGTCGTCAACACAATCAGTTAAAGACGTCTCCAGCCCCAATGAGAGGAACCTTAAATTATTTAATGCCCTTCATTATATGGAATGTAAGATTCGAAAGGTAAGTTTTAATATATATATATAAATATTCATATATTACTTCAGGGTGTCCCAAATTTTCCCTTTGAGGTAAAGTATAAAAACAGACCAGTAGGAATTTTTAAAATACAATTTATGAATTATCAGCTCGTTTATCAGATACATTACATGTTCAAAATGACAGTCATATTCGTTAATACATTTTCGAACACATTGATCTCAAAATCTTTGGGGAATACAGGCACTGAAGGATAACAAAACAAAAAAATTTAAAGCCATAAATCCAAATATTTCCATGCTAAGTAATTTTCAAAGGTCTTGCGTTGAACTCGTCGCGAAAATGTATTGAAGTAAATGGATGTCATTTTGAACACGTATTGTAATGATAACTGATATAATTCATTAAATTATATTTAAAATAACCTACCGGGTTTCTCTTATATTTTGCCTATTGGGCCAGACTTTTGCGACACCCTAATATATATATCAATAGTATAAGAGAATGTTTATCAGCACGTCGGTCTGTTCAAGGTTGGAGCCCACAGGGTTGGAGGTAGCCTCACTCAAACTGACAGAGGGAATGGTCTGCGGTACGGGATGAACATAGGTGACGGTTTTTTTTATATTTTTTTAGTCTTTCCTCGTAACGCACCCCCATCATCTTTGTTACTAGTCTGGTGGCATGGTTTAGAACTTTCTCCATCTATAAACGATAACATAATATACGATTACACGACATTTTGCAATTTTTTTTTGTGATACGAAAAAAGCAATATCTAAACCTTTTAAAAGAATTATTGTCCTTATTAATATTAGGCAGGCAACACCCTAAGTCAATTTCATCTGATGATTTCATACTAGCATAGTATACTGTCAGCTGTGTAATGCTGAAGTTTATAATAGGTCCTTAGACGTATATGCGTATGAGAATAGATCAATACACTCAATTCTCATCAAGTGCTCTGACGTCCTTCTCGTTGTATTCGCTGGTTGATATTTAGTTTGTGATGATCTCTGAGTCCGGCTGGCCGCAGCTGTTTCAATCGCTAGATCAGCTAACCACTTCCGTTGAAAAAAATGGAGAATTAACCACATCTGTTTCAAGCGCTTTCTAGAATTAAACCAGCTTGACGACTCTATTTCAAGCACTATTCCAACTGACAACATCTGTCTGAAGCAAAAGGATCAATTATCCAGCTGAATATATATATTTTTGATCCCTCCTTGTTACGAATTTCTACAAGAGAAGTAAGGTCATAGACCAATTACTTTGCTGTTTGTTACTATGTTACTGGAGGCGAGAGACCGTTCTGGGCCGTGGCCTTGGCGCTACTTAGTGACGGGTCTTCAAGTGCTCGGGATATTTCCCTACACCGTGTCCGAAACAGAGACCCGCTGCTGCTGCTACACCTTCAGTCTCAACCTCTGCCTCTGGGGTGTCTTCGTACAAGTTCTGGTCTTTTCACTTGATTGTTTATATTTTAAATTAACGACAATATCAGAAAATGTGTTTGATATCGGAAGTACAATATTTATTCTTACATCCGTGTCATTTGATATGCCGCTGAGAGTTCTAACGCTTTTTCTGTGGATCAATAGTAAGAAACTAGCAATTATTCTGGAGGACATGTCAAAGATGTTGAAGATATCTGCACATTCTGTGCATATACCTGTATTTAGTGTCGTTAATTGCGTTGTATTAACGATATTTATCGTCATTGGCAAGACGCTTACCGGAGAAACTAACACTATCCTGGAAGTGGCATGTATCACATTCTTTTCCATTATATATAATATGAGCTGGAGCGTCCCACTGGAATTGTTCACAGTGATCTTTAAGCTGCTTACACGTCACCTGCTTCTTAAGGCTGAGGATGCTCTGACATTATTCTCCTGTTCTGAGCATTGTCCATCGACATTTTCACTCCCACAGTCTGGAGAAGAACTCCATTATGAAGAACACAAGAAGAAAATGTTTTGTGCCCTAAATGATATGGAGGATAAGATTCGAAAGGCGAGTAGTAATTATGTGTATTTTGTTTTGACAAAAATATGTATAGAATACTGAATATAACCGTATTAGTTTGGCAAGTAATTCTGCAATAAAGCAGGAAAATCGGGTTGCGCATATTTTCATTGGTAGGCTGTGAAATAGACTTAAGCATCATTTAAGTTCAATCACAATCATAATGAAGAATGGGCAAAAGCAGATATGAGCTGCCGATTGATAATTGAAGAACTGTGTTTGATATGGCGTGCTTCTGCTATACACACTCTCTTATTACCGCTGTATGTCGATGGTTTCGGTGTAGCTGGTAAGAATTTCTCTCTAGTGAAGAGACTTGTTAGTGGGTGGGAGAGAATTATCAGAGGAAAGCGCCAAGCCACTGCCACTATATAGCACTTAGAAGGGATCAGGATTAGGATGTGGAATGGGACGGGGGGGAAGGAATGGTGCTCAACCCCTTCGACAGTCGGGGATTGAACGTAGACTTGTACGAAGTGAGAGCGTTGCTCTACCGTCCCGCGCAGGCGGTTGGACGATGTTGTTAGTGGTAATGACAATGCATTACAGTCGGGCTACAGCCTCTCCATCAAAGAAACAGAACCAAGAAAAATGGAAGAATTTTAAGAAGGCAAGAGGCAGGAAAATGATAGACAGACTTCGGAATGGGTACGTTAGTACTCAGAACTGTGACCCGAGTTTTCTCCCCCCGGAGTTATGTTGGAAATTTCCAACACTAATAAACTACTATTGTATCATCATCATCATTACATATATATGTAATGTATATGATGATCATTACATATATCTGATGTATCATATACATCATCATTATTATATACTAACTACAGTAGTTACTAATTTCACTAGCGGTAATGTCAACCTAAATTAACCATTTCATCTGCGTATTAGTGCTAGAATTCTCATGAAATCGAGTACCAACATTGTGTCAGATAATGTCCAGTTAGACACATTTATTACCAATGTGTTAGAGAATTGAATGTGGTTCTCTTAAATTATCAGTATTTCGTATAATAATTTCCTACGGATAATATGACTCCTGATAATCTAAAACCGAGAGATATTAACTAAAATTGTTATCAGTATCAGTTTTATCTGTTACGTGCGAATGCCATGGAGAAAATAAAATCTTCTCCATTTCTCGTTTAACACCATAAAACGAGAATATGAGAATATTTAAGTCCTTATAATTGCAACCCAGTTCTCATTAACGTATTACATCCATAATTGCGCGGAAAAGAATTATTCGTGATTAATAATTTCTGTGGTGAATGCGAGAGACAGGTTGAGGGAGGCGGCGACGCCATTGTGCGAGAGAAGGGATCCCTGGCGTGAAGAGTGGCGAGACACGTGGTAGTGACTGGGGAATTTATCGGCAAGAATTACGCTGATACTCGGTCAACAGTTAATAATTACTTATCCACGTGTTGTATAGTGCCCAGCCAGTTATTAACGCGTCAACAATTGAAACCAAGACCCGTAATTACACGTACACAGCAGTGGACGTCAGGGACTGGCTGACGCGGTTTCGGCAGACCTCAGTATTTAATACGCTCATGTTAAGTATATGTTTCTCGTTTGATGCATCATCGTAGATTATATATGTGTGAGTAGTCTGTCGTCATATAGCAAGGATACCCAATATACAACGTTAGTAAAATTTCGACAGTTTCCTCCGTTTTCATGAATTTTGAAAATAAAACGTAGCCTATTCAAATGCTACTTAAATTTCTCTGATTTCAGCGTGTATACGAGGAGTCATCAAGTTGTTTCTCATCATTCGTGATATTCACCTCGAGTTCTTTCTTTGTGGAGATCCTGTGACCACGAGGACGAATGACGAAATGATGTTACAGAAATCGTCTTAAAGCTAAGACTTTTTTCGTACAAATTTATTTAATATGATTATTGATTCTTATATAATTCCTGTAGAATCTTTGCATTGAATAGATTATTACCAGAAATGATGATTGGTAATTAATGTGTTTGCTCTGACTGTTGCTCAGTAATTCATGATCTTTAATATTCACAATTTGAGTTCTCATATTTTGAATCTATAGTAGTTTAGATTTATTATATCATTTACTCACCATTGAATTGGTAGCGAACCACACTGGTTCCTAGATATATATGAATTTCAAGAAATACCCTCCCAATGTAGGTCTTTGAGGCTCTGACTTTAATTAATTAATAATACAGTCCATTCATTATTTGAAGTGATTATTCCTTTAATGATTATCCATAGACACTGGTTCTCTAGTGTTATTCTAATGCTCACTTTTATTAGTTTTCCCTCTTTTCTCAAAAGTGGGTGGTCCTTCGGTTTATTAAATCCAATAAGTAAATAATTGAATATATGAGTCAAGCCCCAGATATCCCACATCTATAATATGGTCTGACGCCTAGGGATGCATTTTGCAAAGCACTCCTTATATTTTCAAAGACAAATTTACACTGCTCTTTTTTTTTCGATTTAGCTACTCAGAACGAAATGGCCATGTAGCACGGGCCATGGTGAGCACGTAATTGAGCTCGGTTATTCGCGATAACCTTGTTCCTGTGATATTTGGGTTATCGCATTGGTTATCACTGAGGGATGTAAGAGCAGGAGCAGTATAGTCAATGAGTGACCTAACTGCTTGAACGTATTACATTTTGAGTACTGGTAGAGATGCACCCTCTCTAAGACTTGTCAGAGAGCACAAAGCTGAGTTTCTGACTTTACAAGGTTGACGAAGATATTAAATTTCTTGAGTGAATTTTAACTGGCTGTCTATTATGACTCCTCGGTATTGAAAAGAGGTAACCCACTCAATTCCGTGTCCTTGTATTGCGAGTCTGATGTCTTGAGTTCTCATTTTAACAGTCATTGCTATGGTTTTATTGCTATTTATTTTCACTGCTATGCGTTCCGCTTCCCTGCAGATAATATATAGGCATTTTTGTGCATGGTTCCTGGTGCTTTTGCTATTGGTGATGACCACAAAGTCGTTTGCATAGTTAAGCAGTTTGACTTTTGATAACTTGAGCTTCATGAATTGTTCCATGAGACAGTTGAAGAGGAAGGGGCTTAGTATTCCTCCCTGCGGAATTCCATTTTCCAGCCTCTTTGAGGACGATATTTTTGTTTTCATTGGAATTTTACTTTAGAACTTTACAATGCTTTAGCAAGAGCTTATATTCTCTTGGGGTGAAGTGGTACAAGACGTGATTAAGATGAAGAACTGGATGAAAAATAATGGATATTAATAAGCCATTATTAATAGCCTATGTTCTTGTTTCTACTGTCTCTGTTTTGGTTCAGGATCCTGAAGTGGGTAGAATGTGATTATGTGTTAACTGGTAGTTGATAGCTGGTATTGACTATCTGATGTGTAGGACCTCGCTGATGTCCAGTCTTCTATTATTGTTATACCTGTGGATTATTTCAATGTTGCTAGTTAAGATGACTCTGTAATGATCTGGTTTTATAAGATTATATGCTCATTGATAGAGTCCTGTTGCTTGTGCATTGTTAATCGCTTAGAGAGAGAGAAAGAGAGAGAGAGAGACGTTGTTGTCTTGCCTATATACTGCGATCTTTGGGGCTGACAATTCCCAAGTGGCCATGTGATGGCATAGACTACGTTGGTCTCTTTTTAAGGCGCTCTGGTTGGTGTTTGGAGAGATCTTCCTGAGTAGGTTGTTCGCCAACCTACTCATGAAAAACTCTCCAAACACCAAACAGAATGCCTTGAAAGAGACCGTTCTTCCGTTGAATTATGTTCAGTTTTCCATTTTTTTTTTAATTTATGTTTGGTTTCGTTTATTAAATTGTTGTTAATTTTGGTTTTGTGCTGTCAATGTAATATGTTTGTGTGAGTGTGTTTGTAATCACCTAGATGTGCTTGCAGGGTCAAACAAAGCTCCTGGCCCCGCCTTCTGAACGTTCTTGGGTTAATTAATGCAATGATTCATTTATCACAATTTTATTTTATTTACGTTTAAAATTGTGTACAGAATTAGTTTTTGTGACTTTTCGGTCGGACTTATTCCACTTACTGAAAGATTTTTTACTGAAAAAGATTTTATGATGTTTCTGTGACTCGTTTGGGTCTGTATTTCACATCTATGTGTGTGTATATGTGTGTTCACGTATCATTCATGTTAAATAGACTCTTCTTGTTTGCTCAGTTTATTTCTCTGGGAATTTTGTATGTGGTGATCATGTCTGCCCTGACCCTTATTACAACTGTGACGGTATTTTTTTATATTTTTTTAGTCTTTCCTCGTAAAACACCCCCATCATCTTTGTTACTATTCTGGTGGCACGGTTTAGGACTTTCTCCATCTATAAACGATAACATAATATACGATTACACGACATTTTGCACATTTTTTGTGATACGAAAAAACCTATATCTAAACCTTTTAAAAGAATTATTGTCCTTATTAATATTAGGCAGGCAACACCCTAAGTCAATTTCATCTGATGATTTCATACTAGCACAGTATACTGTCAGCTGTGCAATGCTGAAGTTTATAATAGGTCCTTAGACGTATAAGCGTATGAGAATAGATCAATACACTCAATTCTCATCAAGTGCTCTGACGTCCTTCTCGTTGTATTCGCTGGTTGATATTTAGTTTGTGATGATCTCTGAGTCCGGCTGGCCGCAGCTGTTTCAATCCCTAGAACAGCTGACCACTTCTGTTGAAAAAAATGGAGAATTAACCACATCTGTTTCAAGCGCTTTCTAGAATTAAACCAGCTTGACGACTCTATTTCAAGCACTATTCCAACTGACAACATCTGTCTGAAGCAAAAGGATCAATTATCCAGCTGAATATATATATTTTTGATCCCTCCTTGTTACGAATTTCTACAAGAGAAGAAAGGTCATAGACCAATTACTTTGCTGTTTGTTACAATGTTACAGGTGGCGAGAGACCGTTCCGGGCCGTGGCCTTGGCGCTACTTAGTGACGGGTCTTCAAGTGCTCGGGATATTTCCCTACACCGTGTCTGAAACAGAGACCCGCCGCTGCTGCTACACCTTCAGTCTCAACCTCTGCCTCTGGGGTGTCTTCGTACAAGTTCTGATCTTCTCATTTGATTGTTTTTATTATAAATCAATGACAATATCAGAAAATGTGTTTGATATCGGAAGTCAAATATTTATTCTTACATCCGTATCATTTGATATGACGCTGAGAGTTCTATCGCTTTTTCTGTGGATCAATAGTAAGAAACTAGCAATTATTCTGGAGGACATGTCAAAGATGTTGAAGATATCTGCACATTCTGTGCATATACCTGTATTTAGTGTCGTTAATTGCGTTGCAATAACGATATTTAGCGTCATTGTCGACACGCTTACCGGACAAATTAACACTATCCTGGAAGTGGCATGTATCACATTCTTTTCCATTATATATGCTATGAGCTGGAGCGTCCCACTGGAATTGTTCACAGGGATCTTTAAGCTGCTTACACGTCACCTGCTTCTTAAGGCTGAGGATACTCTGACATTATTCTCCTGTTCTGAGCATTGTCCATCAACATTTTCACTCCCACATTGTGGAGAAGAACTCCATTATGAAGAACACAAGAAGAAAATGTTTTGTGCCCTAAATGATATGGAGGATAAGATTCGAAAGGCGAGTAGTAATTATGTGTATTTTGTTTTGACAAAAATATGTATAGACTACTGAATATAACCGTATTAGTTTGGCCAATGATTCTGCAATAAAGCAGGAAAATCGGATTGTGCATATTTTCATTGGTAGGCTGTGAAATAGACTTAAGCATAATTTAAGTTCTATCACAATCATGCTGAAGAATGGGCAAAAGCTGATATGAGCTGCCAGTTGATAATTGAAGAACTGTGTTTGATATGGAGTGCTTCTGCTATACACACTCTCTTATTACCACTGTATGTCGATGGCTTCGGTGTAGCTGGTAAGAATTTCTCTCTAGTGAAGAGACTTGTTAGTGGGTGGGAGAGAATTATCAGAGGAAAGCGCCAAGCCACTGCCATTATATAGCACTTAGAAGGGATCAGGATTAGGATGTGGAATGGGACGGGGGGGAAGGAATGGTGCTCAACCCCTTCGACAGTCGGGGATTGAACGTAGACTCGTACGAAGCGAGAGCGTCGCTCTACCGTCCCGCCCAGGCGGTTGGACGATGTTGTTAGTGGTAATGGCAATACATTACAGTCGGGCTACAGCCTCTCCATCAAAGAAACAGAACCAAGAAAAATGGAAGAATTTTAAGAAGCCAAGAGGCAGGAAAATGATAGACAGCCTGATTACGAAATGAATGTGTATGGAGACAAGCTAGACACTGGACATATGGGAATGCTAGGTATTCTAGCATAGAATAGCATAACATAGATACTAGATAATATCTAGATACTAGATATTATCAAGTATCTAGATAAATTCTATCTAAATGTATCTAATAAATCTAGTATCAATAGAATCTAGCATAGAGATGCCAGGTAATAGGCGTACAGCAATGCCATAGGTTTAAAGCACCATTTTGACTTTTGTCTGTAATGGAATAACATATATGTGTTGATATCAGTGAATGTTAAATGAATCTACGTTTCGAAAACCTTTGTTGCTTCTAGTGGAACCTTCCAGTGGCTGGATTCATGGAAGTAGTAATGTATTAAATTTATTACGTTCCCTTGCTCCAACTATTGATTATCGCCCGTGGAGGGAGTTGCCGATGAACGAATGACGACATAAGCTGTGTATACGAGGCCAGCTGTCAGTACCTGTTATCAAGAGTCATGCAGTACACATGCGCCTGAGTGAACTCATGAATATCTCACCTTGAAGACGTTTTTCAAGACGTCTGGCCTGCTCAGCTGAGTCTACAGTTTCCATCCGTGTCCTCTGGTCCTGCCTCATCTGTGTCTCCAGCTTCTACCCGTGTTCTCTAGTTTTACATCATCTGTGTCTCCAGCTTCCACCTGTGTCCTCTGGTCCTACCTCATCTGTGTCTCCAGCTTCCAACCGTATCCTCTGGTCCTACCTCATCTGTGTTTCCAGCTGCCACCCGTGTCCTCTGGTCCTACGTATACTCCTATTACTTTATTACTCTGTCCAACCATAGCTAAACTGCTTCAGTGCATGTAGAAGACTTTGCATTTTCCCGCAGCCATATTAGTTTATAATTCTCTTCATCAATTTTTCATCATCCACAAATAGGGATAGATAATTAAATTTACTGTTAGGGCGTTGTCTTGTAATGCCATTTTTTGTTTTTTTGCACACAGTTGGGTACAGGAATAGACGACTGCTGAATTCTGTTAGCAGGCTGAGAGCTTTCCCATCCAATAGCTCATGGTAAGCCCACTAGTTTTCCCTGGAACACGACCTGTCAGTCGTTTAAGAACCAGGTACCCAATCAATGTTGGGTGAACGGAGGCGTACAGTCATGGACTGGTGCCTACTCAATGCTTTTTGGTCAAGATACGAACGTAAACCAAATCGCTCGCGAAGCCCGGAGCGAGTGTGTTACCTCTGCGCCACCGCTGCGTGTAGTCCCACTATAGCGACGTTTTCCCTCTCACCGTTAACCTCTGTTTTCTACCAGAGTGATATTCTTTCATCTATCTCAACACTTTCCTTGTTATGCAAGCCTGGTTTTCAAGTTTGTGTCAGCGTTTCTCACACGACTCTGTAAGCTTTCTGACAATCAAGGCAAGCACAGTAGGCCCATCCTTCTTTTTCTTGTTTAATAATTGTGTTTGTAAGGGGAGGGGAGTTGAGGATGAGTGAATTAAAGTGTTTGTGTTGATAACTAAAATTAAAGTTGATGTACTCCACGTTTTACTATATATAAAGGCATGTAAATTGTAGAGTTTAAAACTTCCAAAAAATATTTATTTAGTTCACAACTCGTGAACACACATTTTACCTTAACTTCTTTTTATTTTCAGGTAAATTGAGTACAAATAATAATAATATAATAATAATAATAATAATACAATTTTGCTCTTTTTTAATAATAATAATAATAATAATAATAATAATATTAATAATAATAATACCAATAATACATTTTTGCGTTTATTATTATTATTATTAATATAAAAAACGCAAAAATGTCCTTTTCACCACCTGCGATACTCACTGAAACGCTATAAACTGACAGGTTGAAAAGCTGCGGGAGAAGCTGGCAGCTTACTTCTTCAACGGCTTCAGTGTGCTGTTACTGGTGGTGCTGGTCCTGGCCACCACCTCCTCCTATGCTGTCCTCAGGGGCCTCATGGTGAACGGGGCAACGCTTATGATGGTATTTTTCAGCTATTTGTTACTTTGGCAAGTTAACCATGTTGGCCAGAAGTTTGTTGATGAGGTGAGACACTTGTATTTTGTTAGTTAATTTATGTGATATTTGTTGAAAAAGATCAGTGGATTTTATGAGCTTGATATATATATGTGGTTCAGTCACATATTAAGAATATGGAGTCAAGGTATGTGGAACAAACAGTCCATGTATGTCAAACACATGCAGTTTATGTATGTAAATAAATTGAATCGAGGAATGTAAACCACATGTAAATCAGTATAAAAAGAGTATAATCAAAATCATTCACGTATACTAAATATTATCAAAGTAAGCCAAATAATCAAAGTAATTAAATCAAATGTCTTCAAAACAGATACTCTATATGCTCTATATGTAGTTCTATTACATAAACGCTGCAAATAGTCTGCTTTTGTCAGATAGGGTAAAATGATATGTAATGTTGTACACATATCTTTCTAAATGTTAATATGCAACCAATTTGAATATGGTATAACCTCATGGTATAACCTCATTAAGGTATACCTCATGATATACCAGCTAGTGTCATTCATATAAACACGTGTCATACCTATACAAATATTATTGAAATATACTAATGCTGAAAATGTTAAATAAAGTTAAATATAGATCATGATAAATATAATAATAATTTTACTTATATATATATATATAATTATTACATTACCACATTGTCAGGGTAAATAAGAAAAACGTATTATAATTATTTCATCAATATACGAAAAATTAAAATTAGTACCCATCACTCCTGAATATGACTTTGATACTGAGGGAATTTGAGTAAACGTTATATAAATGTTCGTTTTAATACATTCAGTTCATTTATAAATAGTAGGAAAGATTTTTTCTTAGGTGTTGATAGATACTAAATTGATTCAGTCTAATTTGATCTTAAAGTTTAAAGGATTGTATAATATATATTGTGAAAATATATATGCCCGAAGGAAAAACAAAACAAGAAATAGGTTGAGCCCTTTCGTGTTAATCAACACACTACTGAAGATGTGTTGATTAACACGAAAGCACTCAAGCCATTTCTTGATGAATTTTTATCTTGTTTTTAATATATTTTCACATTCATTACGTGTTAATTTACGCACATAATACATAATTATTTTAACTCATCTATCAAGTATTTTTGGTTACATGTTGTAAGTGCTCTAAAGTACAAAATAGAAAATAAAGGTATTTTATGATGCATCGAGAATTCCCTCAACATTAAAAGTGCATATTTCCATATTAATATATACTCAAATATTTGTCGATCAGGAGCAGTTGCAAACATTCCTGATAATGACATATATTCTACAGGTAAACAGAGTCATGCATATGATGAAAGACTTGAGTTGCAGGATCAGAGACCACGAGCTGAAAACTCAGGTGAGTTTTGCTACTGGAGAACTACGTACTCTTCTATTTACTATACTAAGACAGATAATTATTGGATGTCTATATCTGTTTAAAATATTTGTGATTAGAATAAATTAAAGTCAATAGCTGAAACAAATAATCCAACTCACTCATATGAAGTTAAATAAAAGTGACGATGATTCGGTCCATCCTGGACACATATGTGGCGACGTTTTGGTCCGTGCAGGACACATGTGGCGACGTTTCGGTCCGTGCAGGACACATATGTGGCGACGTTTCGTTCCGTCCTGGACCTTCATTAAGTCGTGCATGTATATACCAACAGGTGCATCAGCTGGTGACCCTCCTGAAGCCGCTACAGGTGTTTGACATGTGTGGCTGGTACACCCTCGGCTCCAGCTCCTTCCTGGCGGTGAGTATTTGCGATGAGACCCGCCAGGCGGTGAGTCTCTCCTGGTGGTGAGTCTCTCCTGGTGGTGAGTCTCTTCTGGTGGTAAGTCCTCCTGCTGGTGAGTCCTCCTGGGGATGATTCCTTACGGTGCGATGTTTCCGGCTGTGAGTCCTAATGGTAAGCTCCTCTTGGTGGTGAGTCCTATTATTTTTTACACGTGGGTACACGAACAGACGACTGCTAACTCCTGTTAGCTGAATGAGAGCTTTCCCATCCCACAGCTGATGGTAAGCCTTACATACCAGGTTTCCTGGAATATGACCCGCCAATCGTTACCAATCGGGCACCCAATCACTGCTGGCTCTAAAGAGGCGTAGAGTTAAGGATTGGTGCATAGTCACTCCTCTCCGGCCAGGATACGAACCCAGGCTGAATCGTTCTGGTGACGATGAATCCTTCTTGATGGTGAGTCCTTACTGGTGGTGAGTCTCTCGTCGCTATGAGTCCTAGTGATGAAGCCAGTCTGGTCCTCAACTAAACCAAGACTGTTATATATTTTCTATAAAATACTGAACAGGATATAATTTTGTATTTAATATCACGTAAAGGTAGATATAAAAAATATGTATATACAGTATATCATTCGATTTTCAGGCTTTCGTCTCAGACTTAGTGTTCTGGGGAGTTAAATTTTCTGACTAATACTTCAAGGCTTAAAGACCCTGTTTCTACAAGGCTAGGATATAAAAAAAATTACGGACATGTAAATAGCTTTAACAATCATTATTTGGTAGATAAGATTTTCAGTCTAGCTGTTACGGTCTGTCGGAATATCAAATCTTTGATTGTTTGCTAAAGAAAATTGCTAAAGAAACCTTATGTTTTAGTTATCAGCGTTGGCCAAAACGAGTTCTATTATTTTCCCCTATTAGAATAATGGTATTGTTTTATATGTTATGATTGTGATAAATGGAGAGGTCATTTGCAGTGACCTTTCTAACATTACCATAATTTCTTTCCTCAGGCTGTAAGCATGGTGGTGACTTATCTGGTGATCCTCCTCCAGGTGGGGTCGGCTGACACACAAGATAGCAAGACTACAAATAGCAGCAGCATCCCTTTGGGAAACTGAGTTAGGGTTCTCGGCATCCTATACTTCACAGGCATTTTAATGATGGTAAAAACAAGCGATTATGGTACTCAAGGTTTCATTATTCGTGATATATATATATATATATATATATATATATATATATATATATATATATACATATATATATATATATATATATATATATATATATATATATATATATATATATATATATATATATATATATATATATATATATATATATATATATATATATATATCACCCCTATGAGGAATGGAGTCCTTACGACGACCTTTTCTAACTAATGATTGCGAGACTCACTCACAGCTGCACTGGGAGTGGCTTGACCATCTACAGACACTAGTAAGTACCTATCAGTCTCAGAAGACTAGAATTGTGCTCTGGTTGTCGGTCTGGAGTGACCTCTTCAGGGCGTAAAGCCAGGATAGGTTGAGTCCGAGGAAAAGCTGTTACCCATGTACCAGGTCCCCCTTCTCCATGGCGGCAAAAGTCTCCAATGGAAAAGTTAACGCCAATACGATTGATTCCAGCGCCGTAACAGAAACTGTCAGAAGAGGTTAAAAGCAACAACGAACTGCCCTAGCTCCTAGCTCCAGCTCCGGAGGTTACCTCAAAGTTGGTAAAAGAAGGCACAGGGACTCCAAGCCCGGAGACCGCCGTGGTCGGGGCCGGAGAAGAACCACCCCAGCAAGGGCAAGAACGACCCCCAGATTCCTGAAGCATTACTTGGGCTGCCCAGTCACTGAAATTGAGGTAAATGAAATCCCACGCTTAGCCACCACAGAAGTACTTTACGAACAAGGTCACTCATTTGGGAGACTCTCCTTCAGCTGCCGAATATGTGTGTGTGTGTGGGGTTAGGCTGCGTATCCCTAATATTCTTACTGGTGTGCCTCTCTCCACACTATAAAATAAACCATTTCTCTGGGTGATTACACAGCCCCGCTTCTGTGCAAGGCAAGTCCTCTACGGGCTCACCATAGCCCGTGCTACTTAGAACTTTTTGTTCCCAGTAGCTGAATCTTAAACAACAACAACAACTGGGTGATTGTGTCATGATCACACAATCATGTCTCAGCACAGTGTAAATGTGTATATTCACCTCAATGCCGTAGGGAAATGGTCGGCAAGTGGAGAACGTATGACATGATACACCATAATAAAAGAATATTTTCATTTAGTTACCCTCTTTATTCTTGTAGTGGTTTCTCTTAGCAGTCGTCGATAACTATGCGACCATTCAGGAGCTCATGTACTTTCCCATGTGAATATTTGGATAATAAACTTGTATCATATTGTGTAACACGACAGATAATGTTCGTTCGTTTGTGGCGTTCCTGCACCAATCCTTGCTATGACTTACTGTATAATCACCGAGATGGTAGTTTATAGTCACGCCACCCGTGCTCCAGTTGGCAGGGGAGTTGATGTTAGAGACGAGCCTCCGCAGTCAGTCGACTTGGACGCTCTTCAGGAGTAACACCTAAGGTCTTAGTGAACTGCATTGGCAGTTTAAGAGTTGTGGTGTGGAGAAATATATTGTAGCTTTTTGCGTATCATACTTTGTTGTTTTCAGTGTCCGAGTCGTTGAAATTGAAATCGGTGTTAAAGCTTTTATTTAATTTATGTCATCTATATTATGTGTATAAAGCCAGCTGTATTGCAAGTGTTAAAATAATTTGTATTTTGTTTTATTAAATTTGATTTTGTTTTAACTGTTTTTTTTTATTTTACTCCTGTTTCCCCATATTTACATTGAAGCTGCTTTTTGTTTTTTGTGCTACAAAGGAAGACCATCAGCTGGGTATACCGAGAGTACCTTACTTAACATAACACTATATTAAAATTTAATAACAGAGATACAAATGACATAAAATAAGAAAATATAATTCATCAAATTATATATATATATATATATATATATATATATATATATATATATATATATATATATATATATATATATATATATATATATATATATATATATATATATATATATATATATATATATATATATATATTATGTATTTTTGTGTATGTATATACCATGTATGTATTATACATGTCATTAAACCTAATAACATTGTGACTATAAAATATTCTTTTGAATATTATCCATTCTATGCAAATATCTTCTACCATCTGGAAGGTGAAGAAACACTTGATCATTTAATCTTTCCTAGACATAATCACTATGTCTTGGCGATTCAGGATGGTGTTGAGAATCATGTTGCTTAATACCTCCCTCATGCAAATGACGTGTAAGACGTCTACTCAGTGTATTAGTGGTATGTCTAATGTAGCATATATTTCAGAGTGCACAGTCTTCAGATCTCCATTTATAATGATACACTACATTAGTACACCTCAGTTTGTCAGAGGAGGCAGAGATGTCATGTCTCGTAATGAGGAAAGATGTACCAGAGTTGTAATAATAAATGATAGGACGAAACTTTGCGTTTTCAATGCAAGGTTTGCAATTCCAGTCAATTATCTCATATCACCTCATCCTTCTTGTATGCCTGAGTGAACGTATTTTTATAATACACTATAATGTCTTCCTTTGGGGACCGATTTTCCACCTCTGGGGCCTGACTATCCTCAGTCTGATGGCGACCTAGCTTCTTACGATTTCGTCGAATTCTGTATTGCTGTAATCGTTGATCACAACAATTTGGCGGATTCGTTCAAGTTCGTGGTGCAAGAGCTGCCAAGAAGAGCATGTACGCATTGCACGACCTACATATGCATTGATGACGCTTCTCAAACTGGAGAAATGGTCTAGAAAATGGCTGCTAAAGTTCAACTCAGGATAATGAAAAGTAATGAAATTAGGCGAAGGGAGCAGAAGGCTGAACACACGGTACCATCTGGGAGGGGAAATCCTGCAAGAGTCAAATAGAGAGAAAGAACTGGGTGGTTGATATCACGCCGAACCTGTCCCCAGAGGCCCACATCAAAAGGATATCATCAGCGGCATATGCTAGGTTGGCCAACATAAGAACTACCTTTAGAAACTTGTGTAAGGAATCGTTCAGGACCCTGTATACCACTTATGTCAGACTAATCCTGGAATATGCAGCTCCTGTGTGGAGTCCATATCTAGTTAAACACAAGACAAAGTTAGAGAAGATTCAGCAGTATGCCACCAAACTTGCTCGGAACTGAGAGGTATGAACTACAAGGAAAAGCTGAAGGAGCTGAACCACACGTCCCTGGAACACAGAAGGGTAAGGGGAGACATGATAACCACCTACAAAATTCTCAGGGGAATTGACAGGGTGGACAAAGACAAACTCTTCAGCACGGGTGGAACACGAACAAGGGGACACATGTGGAAACTTAGTACCCAAATGAGCCAGAGAGACATTAGAAATAATTTTTTCAGTGTCAGAGTAGTTAGTAAATGGAATGCACTAGGCAGTGATGTGGTGGAGGCTGACTCCATACACAGTTTCAAATGTAGATATGACAGAGCCCAATAGGCTCAGGAACCTGTACACCAGTTGAATGACGGTTGAGAGGCGGGACCAAAGAGACAAGGCTCTACCCTGGCAAGTACAAATAGGTGAGTATATATATATATATATATATATATATATATATATATATATATATATATATATATATATATATATATATATATATGCAACAATGATCACAAAAACACTGATCCAAGTATGCAGAATAACCACATATGAAAAATAGAAAATGCTTAACGCGTTTTCGGCTAATTCGCCTTCATCAGAGCAAAGTAGAATCAACTTTGTAGAATCATTCTACTTTGCTCTGATGAAGGCGAATTAGCCGAAAACGCGTTAAGCATTTTCTATTTTTCATATGTGGTTATTCTGCATATATATATATATATATATATATATATATATATATATATATATATATATATATATATATATATATATATATATATACATATATATATATATATATATATATATATATATATATATATATACATATATATATATATATATATATATATATATATATATATATATATATATATATATATAATACTATGAGTAGGATTCAGCCCCTGAGGACGCCCACTTATTCTGATTGAGATAAAAAGCACCAGGATCCTGAGGCAGCACTAATGTGTGTGTCCTCATTAAGCAATGCTTCAGGCTCACTAGCAGGATAATGGCCTTTGTAATTAATAGTTAAGAGAGAGTCTGTGGGGGATGAAGGGGGGAGGGGACATGGCATCTCAAAAGGGCTGGATACGAGAGGATGAGGATAGACGAGGAATCTCATGTGGGCTATAGCGGGATGGTTGACGAGCCTCCCAGCACAGGGACGGAAGGATGGGGGCGGCCAGAACAAAGCTTCGCACTGATGAGAATTTTAATAGGTAAACTATAAATTATTTTCGTGGATGACTGATTGTTTTGGGTCACTGAAAGCACAGTTAGTGCGAGTTGTTGGTAGGAATAGTTGTTATGATGGTGGTGGGTCCATGTGATGAGGGGAGAGATAGGGATTAGTGGTATTAATGGTTGTGGGTGATTGTAGTTGTGGTAAAAGTATCAATGGTGAGTAGAGGTGTTGGTTATACTGCTGATAGTGAGTGGTGGTGTTGTTGATAATGCTGGATGGTGGTGGTGTTGATGAAACTGGTGGTGGTAATACTGACAATAACGACAATTAGATATATAGTAGGATAGAGCACTTACCCACTACTAAACACACTAACAAACCTAAACAGTAGTATATATATATATATATATATATATATATATATATATATATATATATATATATATATATATATATATATATATATATATATATATATATATATATATATATAACATAAAAATCATAAACCAGTTAACTGAAACAACACGAATGTAATGTTCATGTATTTTAATATCCAATTAGCAGCATTAGAGAGAGGACAAAAAGATCCATAAGAGATCAACGTCACAAAAGCCTGGTTATTGATGTTACTCGTGGGGACATTTGCCGGCCCAAATGTCAAATACTCGTTGCACAATTACCAGAATTATCCCTTTGATAAATTATAATTTATTGTGATTTTGAAGTGAATAATCCAATTATCACCCGAAAGGTATTTTGTAGAATAAGAATTACAGACTCTCGCTATTGACTGTTGATATTGATGAATGTTGACCTGGATGTTGGAAATGGATTATATATATTGACATTGAAGAATGTAGTTGTTGGATGATGGCAATAGATAATACTGAGAGTGAACAACGTTGTTATTGAATAATCCGGTCGAAAACTGATGATGAGTTATGCTGTTGAGTCTGACAAACTCATGAATGGATGAGATTGATGACCAGATTTATCAACATTACCACAGCACTGACAGAGCTTATCACCTGATGGCAATTGCTTCTTCCTCATCTCCTGCATAACCTTCACATTGTATTGACTTGGAAAATATCAAGGTATTGATTCAAATATTAAGATACGTAATACAAATTTCAAAATAAGGACACTTTTCATCCTCTTGAAAACGGGTTCAGGACGAACCTAAACATCTCTATCCTTTCTATTTGTATGCGTGAGTTAGATGATATAAATTTGCTTTCCTTAAGCATCTTTGATTTAATAATTAAACTGTATAACAGAAAATCATGTACTTTAGTAGCGTTTTTCCACCGGCGTTGCCTCATTGTGCAACACTGAGTAATGATGGTTGCAGAGCATGTGACATGTTGCAAGCATCTGCTTTTGAGTAATGAGTAGCAGAAGGGGAAAATATTGAGTACAAATGATAGGGGGGAACTGACGGCCACGTCCGATGTAAGGACACAAGTCACTGCCTCTCTGTTAACCGGATATTAAACACAGTATGCACGACATCCGGACATCATCTGAACGACTAATGAAAGTTTGTCACTCACTGCACGTTTGACGTTCGGATAACATCCACTTTACGTTGAGCATCCGGCCAACAAACACTGTAATGCCATTAAACGAGTAACAACCATTGTTCGAGTGCCAATATGCCAGTGCCAACGAACGAGTGTCCCCTGAGTGAGTGCCCATGAACGAGTACCTCTGAACGAGTACCCCTGAGCGCAACTGAATGAGTGCCCCTGAACGAATGACCCTGAAAGAATACCCCTGAACGAGTGTCCCTGAAAGATGGCCACTAAATGAGTGCCCCTGAACGAGTGCCACTGAACGAGTGCCCCTGAACGAGTGCCAATGAACGAGTGCCACTGAGCTAATGCTCCTGAACTAGAGTCTCCGAACAAGAACCACTGAACAACGACCACTTAAAAGCAAAGTTTAAAACAGAATATGGTGAGAAAGGTGGTCAGAATTTTCTATAATTATCAAGAATATCCCACGAAAATAACACAAAATATTAACATAGTGACTATTTAGAAAACATTAAAATGATATTTCAATGTTTACCAGTCTCTAGTAACCACAATTTTTCCTGCCTATCCTTCTATTTGTCCTCCTGTCATTCTCATTCCTCCGTCTATCCTCCATCATTCTTTTCATCTCTCCTTTCTTACTTCTTTCCATGTCTCTGATTTATACCGACAAATACATTCCGGTGAAATCACATTATATATTCCTGGCCGTTCGCGGTGCTGGTAAATTATTGAGTATGACGTGCAGCCGAGGTTGTGAGGCCTCTGGCACTGCTGGGTACACGACTCCTAGCCCACTACGTCCTCTCCAGCGCTCACAACGTCACTAGAATGATGTACTAAATTGCCTGAATTTAACCTAGCAGATGACAGTAGACTGTAGCTACATGAAATATATGAAAATCCAACTGGTAAGTACACATGAGTTACAAGTTGAGTTTAACTTCATACATGTCATTTTGACCGGTCATTATTATATGTAGGGTCGTCAATTCTCCACGTGGGGCTTATCTACCGTTATCTCCAGTTGACAGTCTCTTAGACAACCTGAAGTGAGATCTCATCCCAGGACTTCCATGACAGCTCTTCCTCTTATTATCAGAAGACAGTCTCTCTGACAGCTAGTGGGGGGATCGTATCTCAGAACCCTCCTGAGCATCTGTTCAATATTGCACGCTGGGAGGAAGCTATTGTGTCGTCAAGCAATACCCGTCGTCTTAGCGTAGGTAACAATTTCTCTGTTGAAGACGACGACAAAAATGACGTCCCCCAAATCGTTGGTAAAGGAGGTAATTTTCCCGCCTGATGAGGGTAGGGGAAGGGGGGGAAAGGAAGAGAGGAAGGGAAAGGGGGAGGGGGGTAAAGGGGGCAGACGAAGGGAAGCTTCGGTGAAATTCCTTTCAATTTTGTTCTTAGACTTTGGGGAAATTTTAGCCGTTTGATTATAAAGGTTTTGCAACACGTTTAGGAAATTTCAACCTGGATATTTTGTTTTGCCTGTTGTACAATATAAAAGGTTTTCCAAAATATTTTCATTAAATACACATTTTCGTAGTGTGTAACATGTTATAACACCTGTACATATGTATATGTAGATAGTAGTAGGCATCCATCAGTCTCAGGAGACTATGGAGTTATGCTCCGGTTGTCAAGACCAGACAAGGGGTTTGGATATGAGGACTGAATGAAAGAACGACCACTTGGTTGTTTCTCAACCACTTTGGATCACTTTCCCAACCACTTGGACCATTGGGGATCGAACGCGGATCCTACAAGTTACAAGGCCGTTGCTGTGCCGCTTAGTCCTCGGAGATAGAGAAGACAATACAGAAATACAGGGAATAAAAAATAAAAAATGCTTCATAAACCTTCCAAACACCGTCAAATCCCAAATCCTTATCCTGACCCCTTCCAAGTGTTATATAGTGGTAATGGCATGACGCTTTACCCTGATAATTCTCTCCCTTCATTCCACAAACATTTCATCCTATTATCATACAATTCAAGCTTCAAACTGTAGTATAACTTTTAATCAGCATAGTTAATGCAGAATTGGCTTCCTGTGGCTGTGAAATTGAGAGGTTGTGGATGTGACATCGAAAGTTTGAAGGGGAGTTATAAACAGCGAATGAAAATGTAGAGAAGTGAATAACGATTCACAGGGCTCATGTTGTATTGATTGGCTCGTCACAAATTTATTGGGTAGCAGAGGGCCTCCTGGTCATTAATAACCCCATAAGGAGAATGTTATTGGGATGATCTGTATGAGTACTCAGTGAATATTTCCAACAGTGTTTTGAATTTCAGTAGTTATAAGTTATATATATGCTCAGCTCTAATCCATCCACTTTGATTAGTTGGTAGAGCGACGACCTCGCTTCTTGCAAGGCCGGTGTTCGATCCCCAATGGCCCAAGTGGATGAACATAATTTCTTTACCTCGTGCCAGTATCCCAGTTCCTATGTTATCCTCATATCCCAGCTCGTATTTGCCTTTTGTTTGGGTTTGCCTTTCCATTGGATACTTTCGGCGCCGTGGAGAGGGGGGGACTTGCTGCTGAGGTAACAGCTTCTTCCCCGTATCAACCTACCCTGGCTATGCGCCCTGGAGAGGCCACTCCTGACCCGACAACCAGAGACCGACTCGATAGTCTCCCGAAACTCATAGATGTCACCTGCTATCCTGTTCTTATATCCCAGCTCTTATCTTGTCTTCATATCCCAACTATGTGACACATAGCGCTGTGATACCAGTCTGTGATACATAACTATGTAATACATAGCTATGTATCACATAGACCGACAACCAGAGCGCAACTCCACAGTCTCCAGAGACTGATGAATGCCTACTACTACATCGCTAATGTGATACATAGCTCAGTGCTCTGTCCTCATAATTTCCTTCCCTTCCACATATCTAAGGTAAGAGCCAATCACTATCCCTGGGACTGAGTTACCATCGACAGTGTTAATGGCACGAGGCCATGTTCAGTTGACACGCTCTGGAAATTACCTGCAGCAGGCCATGTCGAGGCACATTGACTGGTGCGAATACATATACTACGGGCTCACCATAGCCCGTTCTGCTTGGAACTTTTTGTTCCGAGTAGCGAATCATAAACAATTGGTGCGAATATGCATCCAGAGGACAAATGGGAGGTGAACACGCCTTTCATACACACATGACACATTGGGGTGCCACATGTTGGACAGTCATAAGACTCACAGGAGGTAACATATTGTCTGCAGCCATAGGGCAAATGGGTGTAATATACAGACAGCCTCCACGACCCACTAGTTGATATATTTTCTGCACAACAAAAGCCATTCGGAGGGGATTTTATGCCTGTAGCTAATATATATATATATTGTAGTAATTACCATAATACATTTTCTATCACAGTGGTCGGAAAGTTTATCCCTGATATCTACACATGAACTCCCTATATAAACCACAAGGAGTTATCTTCTCCAGTTATCACATCGATGAGAAGTTTAATAATTAATATAATTTTGTCTTCAAAATGGTGATAGAAACGAAACTGTTTATTTCAGGATGTAACAGCTTAATAAATTCTGTCTGGTTATGACACTAAAATAATGGGAATAACAGACAGTATTATCGTACTGGCTGTACAGATGGGATCCGGATGTTACTGTCTGCTCTCTTGACCAACTGATCTTCCCCAGTTATGGGTACAATGAAAGCCAGGAGCCAATTAGGAACCGACTAACATCCCTTCAGCATAGTAGTTCAAACAGTAATTGGAGGTATCAACAGTGATATCTGGGAGATATGTGAAAGACTTCGTGGATTAATGGTGATGTGTTAGTGTGGTGTCTGAAGTGATGTGATGTGCTAGTGTGGTGTCTGTAGTGAGGTGATGTGCTAGTGTGGTGTCTGTAGTGACGTGATGTGCTAGTGTGGTGTCTGAAGTGATGTGATGTGCTAGTGTGGTGTCTGTAGTGAGGTGATGTGCTAGTGTGGTGTCTGAAGTGATGTGATGTGCTAGTGTGGTGTCTGAAGTGAGGTGATGTGCTAGTGTGGTGTCTGAAGTGATGTGATGTGCTAGTGTGGTGATTGTAGTGAGGTGATGTGCTAGTGTGGTGATTGTAGTGAGGTGATGTGCTAGTGTGGTGTATGTAGGGAGGTGATGTGCTAGTGTGGTTTCTGTATAGTGACGTGATGTGCTAGTGTGGTGTCTGTATAGTGACGTGATGTGCTAGTGTGGTGACTGTATAGTGACGTGATGTGCTAGTGTAGTGTCTGTATAGTGACGTGATGTGCTAGTGTGGTGTCTGTATAGTGACGTGATGTGCTAGTGTGATGTCTGTATAGTGACGTGATGTGCTAGTGTGGTGACTGTATAATGACGTGATGTGCTAATGTGGTGTCTGTATAGTGACGTGACTCCAGCTGTAGTGTTTCAGTGTAGGATACATAAGATCAAAGGTGTCTCAGAGTCATTCAGGTGTCTCTGAAACCCAACATTATCATTGAACAGGACGTTCAATACTCGGTGACTTGAGCCATAACAGGTGATTAAAAACATGTTCTCATTCTCAGAACTAGTTTACCGTTGGCTCCGTCTGTATCACTTCTGTCGTGTAGCGCCTGCTATCCTTGCTAGAGGGAACTCGCTATCCAGTTAAAGAATACAGTGAGGAGTTGTTACAAAACTCCGATGTCGTCCGAGTGGTGCCCTAGCGTGTCGTTGAGAAGGATTGGGTCAATAGCCAGCAAGTCTGTGTTGAGTTCTCTCCCACCACCATAATATCTCTCCCACCACTTATAGTGTCTCTCCCAACACCATAGTGTTTCTCCCACCACCTATAGTGTCTCTTCTACCGCCATAGTGTCTCTCCCACTACCATAGTGTCTCTCCCAACACCCATCGTGTCTCTCCCACCACCATAGTGTCTCTCCCACCACTTATAGTGTCTCTCTCACCACCATAGTGTCTCTCCCACCATCTTAGCGTCCTCTTCCACCATCCTAGTCTCCTCTTCCATCAACCATCGTCCTCTCCCACCGACTTCCCTCCCATGAAGCACCCAGAGACATCCTCCCACCCTCCTCTTCCTCCTCCCGCCAGCCGTCTCCTTTTCATTTATCTTACTGCTCCCACAGGTACGTCAGCAGGCGAGAGCGTGCGTGCGTGCGTGCGTGCGAGAAATACGACGGTGGATTGAGGTCATCGTTCCCAACGATGTCAGGTTTGGGAGAGAAGTAGAAGCGATGTCAGGGGAGATAAGACATGCTGGATTGGATTTGATATCACAAGAGGTGAGAGGGATTTGTAAGGTGTTGGGAGAGTGTGGTGTTGGGTCCATGTTACGAGTGTAAACTCACGTAGTTTTGCTGGCGGGGAGTTGAACTTCAGCTCTTTGGTCCCGTTTCTCAACTGTCAATCAACTGGTATATAGGTTCCTGAGCCTACTGGGCTCTATCATATCCAAAATTGAAACTGTGTATGTAATCTGCCTCCACCACAACGCTACTTAATGCATCCTCATATGTTATTTACTCTGACACTGAAACAATTCTTTCTAATGTCTCTGTGGCTCATTTGGGTACTCAGCTTCCACCTGTGTCCCCTTGTTCGTGTTCCACTTGTGTTACTTAGTTTGTCTCTGGGAATTTTGTAGGTGGTTATCATGTCCCCCACATACTCTTCTGTCTTCCAGGGACGTGAGGTTTACCTCACGAAGCCTTTCCTCGTAGCTCATACCTCTAAGTTCTAGCACTAGTCTGGTGGCATACCTCGGAATCTTTTATAATTTTGGCTTGTGTTGAACTAGGTATGGACTCCAGGCTGGAGCTGCATACTCCAGGATTGGTCACACATATGTGGTATACAGGCTTGTGAATAATTCTGAATGATATGCCGTTAATGATATCCTTTTGATGTGGGCCTCTGGGGACAGGTTCGGTGTGATATCAACCCCTAGATCTTTCTCTCTATTTGACTCTTGCAGGATTTCACCTCTCAGATAATATTTTGTGTTTGGCCTCCTGCTCAATCCCACCTAATTTCATTACTTTACACTTTCCTGTCTATATTCATCTATCTGGATTCTTTTCATAATTTTTGCATCATCAGCACACATGTAGAGGAATGAGTCTATACCCACTGGATGATCGTTTACATATATCAGAAACAGGATGGGTCCAAGTACAAAGTCCCTGTGGAACTCCACTGGTGACATCTCGCCTCTCTGATGCTTTCCCCCTTAACAGTTACTCTCTATTTCCTGTTGCTTAGATACTCCCTTATCTACTGGAACCCCTTACATTTTATTCCTGCCTGATGCTCCAACTTTTGTAACAGCCTAAACAAATGCAGTCTGCCTGCCCTTCTCTTTCTTGCCTAATAAATTTTCGCCTGGTCATAGAATTCTATTAAGCCTGTGAGGCACAATTTACCATCCCTGAACCCATGCTGGTGGTGCGTTACAAGCTCTTTCCCTCCAGATGCTCTACGAGCCTTTTTCTCACGATCTTCTCCATTCCCTTGCATGGTATACAAGTTAGGGAAACTGGCCTGTAGGTTAGTGCCTCGTGCCTGTTACCATTTTCGTATATTGAGACTACATTAGCTGCCTTCTAGCTTTCCGGTAGGTCTCCTGTTTCCAGTGACCTATTATATACCATAGAGAGTGGCACACTTATTGCTACTGCACCCTCTTTTAATATCTATGGTGAGATTATGTCAGACCCAAAAAACCTTTGTCATATTTAGCTAAAATAGATTACTTTTGATCTCATAACTGGTGAGCATAAATTCCTCCAAAGTTGCTGGTGTGCATGTCCTCATTTAGTACAGGGGCTTCTCCCTGCTCCATGTGTGGTGTTGGCTTACATGTTACAGTGTGACGTGGTGTACTTTTAACAATTTTTGGAATCTTTGAACTCGATCTTTGAACCTTCCTTTGTTGCTTCAAGACACTACCTTACCTTCCGTGTTGCTTCAAGACACTACCTTACCTTCCGTGTTGCTTCATGACACTACCTTACCTTCCGTGTTGCTTCAAGACACTACATTACCTTCCCTGATGCTTCAAGACACTACCTTACCTTCCGTGTTGCTTCAAGACACTACCTTACCTTCCGTGTTGCTTCAAGACACTACCTTACCTTCCGTGTTGCTTCAAGCTACTGCCTTACCTCCAGTACACCCACAAGCCCCCACCCTACCTCCAATACACCCACAAGCCACCACCCTACCTCCAGTACACCCTCAAGCCACCAACCCACAAGTCACCACCCTACCTCCAGTACACCCACAAGCCACCACCCTACCTCCAGTACACCCACAACTCACCACCCTACCTCCAGTACACCCACAAGTCACCACCCTACCTCCAGTACACCCACAAGCCACCACCCTACCTTTAGTACACCCACAAGCCACCACCCTACCTCCAGTGCACCCACAAGCCACCACCTTACCTCCAATACACCCACAAATCACCACCCTACCTCCAGTACACCCACAAGCCACCACCTTACCTCCAGTACACCCTCAAACCACCACTCTACCTCCAGTACACCCACAAGCCATCCAAGCACTGCAACACTGGTCCCATAACCTACCTAGAAGGAACAACCTGCTCCCAACGAGGTCCCATTCGCCTTGTTCCATTACCCGCCTAAGAACGATGGTGACAGTGACGTGTCTCCAACTGTCTGGGGACTTTAGAACCTGCGTTGGAATTCCATTCACTGCAATGTGTCCCCTGTCGATTGCAATCCGTGTTTCTAAATTGTGGAATCTAAATTGCTCATTTATAAGATTAATTAAACATAGTTTTGTAATCATTTGTACTTCAGAGGATTGTGCTAGAGTTGCATTACATATTTTTTTTGTTTTGCTTTTCAGATTTAAAGAATAAAAAAGTTCTTTATTTTTTTTGGATTTCCAAAGACAACTTTTAAATTTAAATATAATTTTTAAGCGTTAAACAATTGAACTGTTTAAACTATATTGGCTGAAGCACACTGAGTTGAGTCATCTTACACTTATAAACACAGTAATCACAATAGCGTGATATATCAAATGAACAAATCCACAAGGGCCGTAATGAGGGATCGAACTTTCGTCCAGGATGATCGAGTGCATGCAGGAATTGTGTAAAACACCGGCTTGTGTCTCGAAAAGGCTGCGGGATTCGTGTGAGAACAGTAGCAATCCTGGTTACAATTCTTATACCATGTCGTGGCGCAGTCGATTAAGGCGCGTTTGGGATCATCTTGGACGTAAGTTCGAACCCTCATCACAACTCTTGTGGATTTGTTCATTTTACACTTGTAAGGTGTAAGAAGACATGTAAGATGACTTTTTGACATGTAAGGTGACTTGATGTAAGTCATCAAGACTTGTACATAAGTCAAGTATTGGAAAATGCGAGCCAAAGGATTTTAAAATTATTTCTGTAATTTTTCTTGGCTATGAGTCCGTAGGTTTGTGAATCTGTGAGTCTGTGAGTATTTGTTTGTGTATCGATAAATCTTTGAGTGTGTGAGTGTGAGTGTCTATGAGTTTATGAGTCTGTGTTATGTAAGTCTGTGTGTAGTCTATACATTTGCGAAACTATGAATCTGTATGTTCGTGACTCTGAAATTGGTGAGTCAATAACCTATTTGTGAGGCAATTAACACGTCAGCGCCTGAGCTGCCCTAAAGGTTTTGTTAAAAATATAACCATTTTTGCATAACGATAATATTTGTTGGAATCGATTTGATAATGTAGAAAATTGAGTAAAATAAAACTGCAATTTATTGCAGGTCTAAACTATTTTCTCCTGATTTCATATCCCTTAATAACTGGGATATTTTCACCAGTTTATATCTTCGATCTATATCGCATAGTTCCACTTGATTTCCTTAAATCTTGTGGTTGTTAATAACATTCTGATATTAGAAGAGAATGTAAATTTCGGGTGAGGTTGCATTATATATCAAATATGTTTACCTTTATGTAAACTCGATTACACTTGCAGATAATGTTAAAGTTATGGCTGATCAGAGTAATAATAATTATGATAACAATAATTTAGGCATGTGTTTTCCTTCAGTGCTATTTCCTAAATTTGATTTAGTTAAGTACTAATTCACGATTTTGTAATTCAAGAGTCGTATTCCGTAAGACAGATGGTGCCATATAGACACAGATGGTGCCGTATTCATTGACACAGATGGTGCCATATCCACAAAATACTTGAGGTTATCAAGCTTATTTGTATTGACTGTCAATAAACGCAGCTTAAATTCCATTCTTGCCTTTACAGGGAGCAGCTTTAGCTTCCACACCGATATATAAGCTTAATGAGCACAGATCTCTCAGGTTAGCCACCATAGATCTCTCAGCTAAAATAATTAAGACATCTCTCTCAGCTAAGCATAGATCTCTCAGCCTAAATACTGCTCAATTTCGAGTCTGAGCAATTTCAAAAATGCTCAAATTTCGAGGAAATTTCAGGAAAAGAAAAAACTTAATTTTGGTTAATACAATCGCTGCATAATTGTAAGCGTGCATGTGTGTTGTTGTTGTTGAAGCAGTGACCACGTGAGTGGAGAGCAGGGGCCCGGATTATACAGTTAGCAATCTGAATTACTCACCTCAAATTAATTGCTGCCTCTCATTACTTTATTAAGAATGCTCGGTTCATGATTATTTAGACTGGCGGGGCGCTTAGTAACAAACGATTGAATGGGAAATTGAATGCGAGCAATTATGACATTTTCTGCGTTTGGCTTTTTAGTTTAAAATCTGTCGTCTATCAGATCATTCAGTCACTCACATCTGTCGATCCTTCCTTCAAAGGCGAAATGTTAGTTATTCATTGAATTGTTACGTGCTTTATGTGTCATACATAGTTTATAGTAAACGACCCAATTACATGTACAGCGGCTGTTAGCTGAGAGCAGCTCCATCTCCACCTCTTCCTCAGCTATGTAGCGGCTAGCGGGTCCCTTCCTTATTAAGCACTTAAGTTATTGAAGGGGCTGAGAAAGGAACGCATTAAACAAACAAGAGACGCAAGAACAGGCATTTTCCTGTTCTCGCGTCTGAGTATCGCGATCCAGAGGGGTAACGCCTGCTGTATTGAAGATATTCTCCCCCACCTTAATGTTTGCAACTGATGCAACATTCACAAGGTGAACAAGGTCCAACTAGGAATGTAAAATAATTCAGAAACATTTTGACAAACTTTTGGATTGGATCAAATAGCATTTTGAATTCCAAATTAATTAAACTCAAAAGAAACATATGAAAGACTCTGGATAAAAAGCACTATTCTACTCTGTACCACGTACGTGAGACCTGTTCAATACAGCGAGGCGCTAGCATTAATTCTGCATAACATCAGGCATAATAAAAACAATTTAAAACATCTTGAATATTTGCCTCATGGTTGCTCAACAACTGAGAGACTAGCCAGATACAAACACACACGGCCCGAGAGCTGTAACACAACCCCCACAGATACAGCGAGGTACAAACACACACGGCCCGAGAGCTGTAACACAACCCCCACAGATACAGCGAGGTACAAACACACACGGCCCGAGAGCTGTAACACAACCCCCACAGATACAGCGAGGTACAAACACACACGGCCCGAGAGCTGTAACACAACCCCCACAGATACAGCGAGGTACAAACACACACGGCCCGAGAGCTGTAACACAACCCCCACAGATACAGCGAGGTACAAACACACACGGCCCGAGAGCTGTAACACAACCCCCACAGATACAGCGAGGTACAAACACACACGGCCCGAGAGCTGTAACACAACCCCCACAGATACAGCGAGGTACAAACACACACGGCCCGAGAGCTGTAACACAACCCCCACAGATACAGCGAGGTACAAACACACACGGCCCGAGAGCTGTAACACAACCCCCACAGATACAGCGAGGTACAAACACACACGGCCCGAGAGCTGTAACACAACCCCCACAGATACAGCGGGGTACAAACACACACGGCCCGAGAGCTGTAACACAACCCCCACAGATACAGCGAGGTACAAACACACACGGCCCGAGAGCTGTAACACAACCCCCACAGATACAGCGAGGTACAAACACACACGGCCCGAGAGCTGTAACACAACCCCCACAGATACAGCGAGGTACAAACACACACGGCCCGAGAGCTGTAACACAACCCCCACAGATACAGCGAGGTACAAACACACACGGCCCGAGAGCTGTAACACAACCCCCACAGATACAGCGAGGTACAAACACACACGGCCCGAGAGCTGTAACACAACCCCCACAGATACAGCGAGGTACAAACACACACGGCCCGAGAGCTGTAACACAACCTCCACAGATACAGCGAGGTACAAACACACACGGCCCGAGAGCTGTAACACAACCTCCACAGATACAGCGAGGTACAAACACACACGGCCCGAGAGCTGTAACACAACCCCCACAGATACAGCGAGGTACAAACACACAGGAAACTCAGCCACAGAGACAAATGAACACTCACACACAAACGTATATGTCCGTATTTTTCCCTTATTGAAGTTAATCTGATATTTTTGGCGGAATTGATGTCACTATCATTTGTTATCTCCGCGAGCAGGCGTAGCTTGGACTCCCTTCCTACTCTTGGAGCCCAACCACTTGGGCTGGACGGTAGAGCGATGGTCTGGCTTTATGCAGGTCGGCGTTCAATCCCCGACCGTCCAAGTGGTTGAGCACCATTCCTTTCCCCCACCGTCCCATCCCAAATCCTTATATCCTAACCCTTTCCAAGTGCTATATAGTCGTATTGGCTTGACGCTTTTTGCTGATAATTCCCCTTCATGGAGTCCAGACGTCTCTTGGACTCTTTCCTTACGCTTGAAGTCCAGGCGAGGCTTGGACTCTTTCCTTTCGCTTGGAGTCCAGATTTTATGAATCACGAGTGAAGTCATTCTTCTTCACAAACAGTCGGCTGGCTGCTGGTCTAACGAGAATATTAACGACACGTTGATTACCGTAGACCGAAGGCCAGCGAAGGGCAAAGTGGATTAGTTTCCCTCCTCACCAACGAACCAACTCCCTCTCGGAAACAGCTTCACTTTATATTGCCCGTGTTATCTGTATTTGTGAGTTGCTCCAACTGATTTAGCTCGTACGGGGGTATATTGTGATTGAGAGTCTTGTCTCGTGGAACAGTGGTTTATCTGGTAGTGGTTCGCACCTCTCGTGCCTTGGAGTGCTTGCAGGGTGTTTGTGCATCTTGCAAACACCGTGCAAGTGCAATCATCTGCGAACACAATCCAACTCCCATCATTAATCTTTTGTAATGCAATTTACCTGTAATTATTTTCATTAGTTAAAAATAGCTGGCCGAGGTACATGGTAATTACATTTAATTATCACACGTCATTAGAGCTAAATTGTTCCTTGACCCTTCGCTTCCTGCTCCTCTATCACCCTCCTCCCCCCATGTTCACTACCCATGCTCTATATTCTTCCTCCTCCCCTCCCAGGCTCTCTAACCTTCCCCCACGTTGATCTCCCATGCTCCCAAAATCTGTTTGAATTATAATTTGTAGCTTCACGTGATTCTAAACTACAATTTCGTAGCTTCACGTGGTAGTAAACCAAAAATATGTAGCTTCACGTGGTTGAAAACTTCAATCTTGCAGCATCACGTGATTGTAAACTGCAATTTACAGCTTTACTTGTAGTAAACCAAAAATATGTAGCTTCACATGGTTGGCCACGTGGGGAGAACTCAGAGTTTGATGGTTACTGGTTCGAATCCCTTACTTCTCATATTTAATGTCGAAATGCAGCATTTATGCCCCATGTTCTGTTTCGGTATATATATATATATATATATATATATATATATATATATATATATATATATATATATATATATATATATATATATATATATATATATATATAAATATATCAGAGGTAATATAACTTTGATATTAATTAAGCTCTTTAAAACTTACTTTTGAGCTTCAGAACTGCTTCATTCCAAACATTTAGTAAGTCTGTAAAAACTTTCCGTTGAGCTGCTTGAAACCAGTCATGGTGCAGTGGGTTATGCTTGTGTCTGAGACCTGCAAATACACGAAAAATAAATCCCAATTTCCATAATATTTCCTCAATTAATCCTCTAATTTGAAATACATGAATCTAAAATTAATTATAGTCACAAGTTAGGGATCCCTATTGTAAGGAGTGATAGCCCTACTGACCTACGGACCTATCCACCTCTGGAAAGGACGTTATTAACCAATATACGCCCTGCTAAGTTGCTTCAAGGATATTGCATTTCTGGGCTATTGATGGCATCGAATTCCTGCCAGAAGCTCGCGCGCTGTGACGTTACTTGTCAATTTCTGGCGGCCGAGACGTGCATTAAAGTCTTAATAATCAGCTCCAAGATGAAATAGATCGCTGGAATATCACTCGTGATTCTCAGTTATTGGTAAGGTTGAGGTAAATGTCAGCGTCAGTCGACCATCGTCAGCAGACTACAGTCAGCTACCAGAGTCAGCAGACCAGAGTCAGCAGACCAGAGTCAGTAGACCAACGTTAGCTACCATAGTCAGCAGACCAACGTCAGCTACCAGAGTCAGCAGACCAGCGTCAACAGACCAGAGTCAGCAGACCAGCGTCAACAGACCAGAGTCAGCAGACCAGCGTCAACAGACCAGAGTCAGCAGACCAGAGTCAGCAGACCAGCGTCAGCAGACCAGAGTCAGCAGGCCAGCGTCAGCAGACCAGAGTCAACAGAGCAGCAGCAGCAGGTGACCAGCAGAAACGGAGCAGCCAGTTCTCGTAAACAAACCTGGTTCTCCACACGACTTACTGTGCACTAGATCTTTCTCACTATTTCTTCCTCTCTTTTATCCCTTCCTCCCTCCTCTGAAGTTAGTCTTCTTACACTCTCTTTTCTCCGAACTTTCTCACGATTTACCAAGCACTGACCTCGCTTCATGCAGGTCCGAGTTCAATCCCCGACTGTCCATAGGGTTGGGAACCATTCCTTCCCTCTGTATCTCAGCTCCTGTTCTGTCCTCCAATTCCTTCCAAGCGCTATTTAGTCACACTGGCTTAGCACTTTCTTCTCGTAATTCTTCGTCTAATCTTGAAGTGGTTTTGTTTTATTAGGAGCTGGCGAGACTAAACTATCAATCTAACCTATAGTTCAAAGCATTTTGGCGTATAAATCACCAACAGCCAAAATATGATGTACCACAAAGGCTCGCGAAATTCACGGGCTGGCCCATTTTCTCTTCGTGGGTCATCGGTGTGGTTAGGTTTGGGCAATTTAGTACATCATTTTTGGGATGTTGTTATAAATCGAGAGGACGGGCGGGCTTATTAGCCAGAGGAAACGTGACTATTTGAGTACTTCAATGTTATTGAAGTGCTGGATTTTTAACGCTGTGGTCAATATTGTCTGAAATACGTTTCACATACTAGAACAGACTGCTTATTTACCACAATATCATCCCCATAACCATTTCTAAAACCTTAGTTCCTTGCGGCTACTTTGAGATGGTTTCAGGGCTTAACGTCCCCGAGGCCTGGTCCTCGACCAGGCACTCCTCAAGCAGACCATTAAGCCATATTAAAAACTGCATTTGTTGCCTATTATACGAAACCAAACCGTTTCAGTTATCCTAATAATCTGCTCCTCCTTAAATCCAACATGTTTTTCATTGATGTCCTCCAGAGATTTACCCCTGTGTCATGTGAAGTATGACACAGGTGTAGAGACCTGTCATAGGTCTCTACACCTAAGGGGATGCTGGGGATACCTATCAACACCTACAGAGACGTCCCCAAGGCCATTCCCCCTAGCCATTCTGAATACCTGACCGAGTGAGCCCAATAACCTCCGTCGACTATCTGTGTTAACGGTACTTTGGGAAGCAATATAGAGATAATTAATGAATTTCAATACCGTTTTTGTCATGCCGACACCTATTTCATCAAATTCTATCTATACCTGACACGCAGTACATAATGAAAGCAATTCCAGTAGGAAATTTGATTATTGCTTTACCGCCTTGGTTTTCGATTTACAATAAAGGTTCTCGGGTTCGTTTCCCGGGGGATTTGTGGAGGGGGGGGGGGGGATGGTTGAGCACATTTCTTTTCGTCTAATGCCTCTGTTAACCTGGCAGTAAATACACCCCCGGGAGATAGGCAACTGTAGTCGGGATGCACACAAACGCACGCGAGCCCACGCACACACACACACACACACACACACACACACACACACACACACACACACACACACAAGCTGAAGGAATGATCGAACAAATGGTTGTTAGAGTTTAACCCAACCAAATGTAATGTAATGATGATAGGTGTAGGGAGCAGGAGGCCAGATACAAGGTATCATCTGGGAGAGGAAATTCTTTAGGAGTCAGAGAAAGAAAAAGACTTGGGGGTTGATATCACGCCAGGCCTGTCTCCTGCAGCACATATCAAGAGGATAACATCAGCGGCATATGCCAGGCTGGCCAACATACCAACGGCATTCAGAAACTTTTGCAAAGAATCTTTCAGAACTTTGTATACCCCATATGTCAGGCCAATTCTGGAGTATGTAGCCCCAGCATGGAGTCCATATCTAGTCAAGCATAAACTGGAAAAGGTTCAAAGGTTTGCCACCAGACTAGTACCCGAGCTGAGAGGTATGAGCTACGAGGAGAGACTACGGGAATTAAACCTCACTTCGCTGGAAGATAGAAGAGTTAAGGGGGACATGATCACCACATTCAAGATTCTGAAGGGAATTGATAGGGGTAGATAAAGACAGGCTATTTAACACAAGGGGCACACGCACAAAAGGACACAGGACGAAACTGAGTGCCCAAATGAGCCACAGAGATATTAGAAAGAACTTTTTTAGTGTCAGAGTGGTTGACAAATGGAATGCATTAGGAAGTGATGTGGTGGAGACTGACTCCATACACAGTTTCAAGTGTAGATATGATAGAGCCCAATAGGCTCAGGGATCTGTACACCTGTTGATTGACGGTTGAGAGGCGGGACCAAAGAGTCAGAGCTCAACCCCCGCAAACACAACTAGGTGAGTACACACACACACACACACACACACACACACACACACACACACGCACGCACGCACGCACACACACACACACACACCAAAGAGCCAGAGCTCAACCCCCGCAAGCACAACTAGGTGAGTACACACACACACACACACACACACACACGCACACACACACACGCGCACACACACACACACACACACACACACACACACACACACACACACACACACACACACACACACACACACACACACACACACACACACACACACATACTTAGCCACCGGGCCTCGTGGCTGAGTAGACAGCGCTTGTGGGTCGTAGTCCTAATGGCCCGGGTTCAATTCCCGGCGGAGGCGGAAACAAATGGGCAGAGTTTCTTTCCCCCCCCTGATGATCCTGTTTACCTAGCAGTAAATAGGTACCTGGTATTTAGACAGCTGCTACGGGCTGCTTCCTGGGGATGTGAATGTGTGTGCGTGTGTTAGAGAGAAAATACGTAGTAGATATAACTGAGGAAAAATAGATTAGCTAGTAAGGCAGTGGTCCAAGAGCTAATTGCTAGATTCTGCAGACACAATTAGTAAAGATACACACACACACACACACATACACATACAAACACACACATAGGAGTAGGTGTAAAAGTTAGAACATCATTGAGAAACCTAAGTAAGGAGACATTTAGGGCGCTTTACACTGCCTACGTGAGGCCAGTCTTAGAGTATGCCGCCTCATCATGGAGTCCCCACCTGATGAAACACAAGGAAACTAGAAAAAGTTCAGAAGATTGTGACGAGGCTCGTCCCAGCGTTACGAGAGCTGGGGTATGAAGAGCGCCTGAAGGAACTGAGACGACACGAAGGGAAAAGAAGAGAAAGAACATGATAGGAACGTATAAAATACTCAGGGGGATTGACAGAGTGGAAATATACGAAATGTTCAAGCAGAATAATAACTGAACAAAGGGACATGGGATGGAAACTGGAAAATAAGATATGGCACAGAGATGTTAGAAATTTTCTTTGAGCGTGAGAGTAGTGGGGAAATGGAATACACTTAAGGAACAGTCAAGCAAACTCTATTCATAATTATAAAACTAGATATGATAGGAAAATAGGACAGGAGTCATTACTGTAAACAACCGATGACTTGAAAGGCGGGATCCAAGAGTCAATACCCAACCCTGTAGGCACAAAGAGGTGAGTAAAAAAAACAGGTGAATACACACGACAAGAAACCAATAATAAGTGACCCTTTGAAGAGCAGAAACACAACAAAATCCATCCCCTCCACCCAACGAGAACTGGGGAGAGTCCCGGTTGTGATTTGTGTCGAGCATAAGCAATAAAACTCCATAAATTACGCACAGTGGGTGCGCCATAAACTCAGCCGTCGCTTCATAATTATCACCACCGCCCCAAAGTTCTGTTTTATTCACCCAAAAAACATGAGTTAGGTGAAAACTATGTTGAATCCATTATTGTTCCTTGTCACTGCATTCATTGGTTTCTCCCAATTGTATTCACCTCGCTGTTTTACAATTTAATGAATATCATTCCTCAAGGGATGCTTATATTAGAGACTTTTTTTTTACAAAAGCAGTCAACAAGAATACTCTGGAGTAGGGCAGGTACGTTGGTCAGTAGATTGGTAGGCTAGTGGGTGGGTAGATTGTTAGACTAGTTGGTCAGTAGATTGGTAGGCTAGTTGGTGGGTAGATTGGTAGGCTAGTTTGTGGATAGATTGGTAGGCTAGTTGGTGGGTAGATTGGTAGGCTGGTTGGTGGGTAGATTGTTAGACTAGTTGGTCAGTAGATTGGTAGGCTAGTTGGTGGGTAGATTGGTAGGGTCGTTTGTCGGTAGATTGGTAGGCTAGTTTGTCAATAGGTTGGAAGGCTAGTTGGTCAGTAGATTAGTAGGATAGTGGTAAGTTGATTGGTAGGTTAGTTGGTCAGTAGATTGGTAGGCTAGTTGATCAGTAGATTGGTAGGCTAGTGTCAAGCACACATTGTTGTCTGAAGTGTGTAAGTCAAGCACACATTGCTGTCTGAAGTGTGTAAGTCAAGCACACATTGCTGTCTGAAATGTGTAAGTCAAGCACACATTGCTGTCTGAAGTGTGTAAGTCAAGCACACATTGCTGTCTGAAGTGTGTAAGTCAAGCACACATTCCTGTCTGAAGTGTGTAAGTCAAACACACATTGCTGTCTGAAGTGTGTAAGTCAAGCACACATTGCTGTCTGAAGTGTGTAAGTCAAGCACACATTGCTGTCTGAAGTGTGTAAGTCAAGCACACATTGCTGTCTGAAGTGTGTAAGTCAAGCACACATTCCTGTCTGAAGTGTGTAAGTCAAACACACATTGCAGTCTGAAATGTGTAAGTCAAACACACATTGCATTCTGAAGTGTGTAAGCCAAGCTGGCATTGAATCCGGAGAATGCCCGTAAACCCATGATATCCTCTCTCTATAATCCCCTGTATTATGGTTTGGATTCTAAACCTTTAGAGGGTAATTAATGTTACCACAAAAGCTTATTACACCAACAAATTACTTGTAATCGAAGTGTTTTTTGTATTCATCATGCATAATAGATTTGTGAGATGATGTTCGTAAAAATAAACCATCTTGAATAATAATAAATGGCTTAGTATATTCAGATAAGAAAGACATTGTAAATACACACATACAACAGTACACACACAAATGTATACTCACACACATAAACCCACACACATACATAAATGTATACTCACAAACATAAATGTATACTCACACACATAAACCCACACACATATATACATACACACATATTCACAAACTTTACATGTATTTGCTAGTCTTTCTTTTTGTTCTTTACATGATAGTTACTTAAAATATAATTTGAGTAATTCGTAATTGTTACAGTACTATACTCATAAAATATATGAGTTTATAGGGTCAGGCTTTAGATGAGTTGATGTAGGATAAGAGCTCTTAGCTCTTATCCTACATCAACTTGGATAAGTTTTACTTGGAACATTAGCATAATTCCTAGAGAACCCTTGACCTTGCTAGAAGACAGAGAGAAAGAAAGAGACAGAGAGATAGACAAAGAGACGAACAAAGAGACAAATACATACAAAGAGGCAATTACAGAGGGAGACAGATACATACTGAAATACAGTGAGAGAAAGATACATACTGATATACAGCGACAGACAGTCATACAGATTGAGACAGACTAAAAGAGAGAATGATAGAAACATATAAACAAAAACAGAGACAGCGACAGTGAGACATAGACAGAGATATAGAGATACAGACAGAGATAGTGACAGAGAAGAACCGGGCGACCCGGGCATCGCTTGGTATTCCTTCACGTATATCTGTTAAAGAGTTATATACATTTATTTTGACGAATTGGTTTTCTAAAGCTGTGAGATTAATGACGTCTTCCCTCACTAATCTTACCCATTCTTCTCTCCCTGTCCCTCTCTCTCTTTCTCTCTCTCTCCCTCCTCTTCTCGCCTTCTTTTTCCCAAGACCCTCACATGTGGGTCATTCATTTTCCTCTATCATAACTGTGTTTATTTATATCTCTCTTTTAAGCTTATACAAGGGTTTGATTTTTGCCCTGAAGTAAATTTGTATTTACTTCATGTTTAGGGTTGAAATTTACGTGGATTGTAAACTGAATGAATTTCTTAATAAACATTTAGTCTTCTGTCCATGGTATTCTTGGCCTAACTAAAGCTGATGGGACGACTTTGTCACATAATGTGGCAGAGGAATGTGTTTGTAATCAGTAAAATCCTTTATTTGGTTGATGGCGCGGCTCTAAGGTGGTGAATACATTTGCTGAAACATTTGAAGGCAGAACTGAACATATGGACGTGACGTGATAATTAATTACGTCATAATTAACGTGAGAATAATTGCAAAGGGCTCATCTGGGAAAAGATTAATTTAATGAAATAATAAAAAAAGAAACTTTCCCTATTAACACTATTCAATAGCTCGGTCGCTAGAGCTTCGGCCTCACACGCTTGGGGGTCCACGGTTCGAGTCTCCTAGAGTCCAAGTAAACGGAATAATTAAGCAATATTCAATACATTTTCCTTGACCACGCTTGTATCAGTAGATCTCTGAGAGGTTGTGATATCTCAGCCTCTTGCACACTCCCTTCCTCTCTTTCTGCTTCTTGTCTACACTTTCATTCTCTATATTTCTCATGTCCTCTGTTCCTTCCTCCATCCTTTCCTATATTTCCCCCTTTCCACTTTACCTCCCTTTCAACCTATCTCTTCTAAATATACATTTTCCTTCCAATCTCTCCTCCCTGTTTATATATCCTCTCACTTTCTCTCCCTATCTCCTTCCTTCTCTCTTCCTCACTACCTCCCCCCCCCCTCTCCTCCTCAAGCCCGCAGCTGATGACTCCAGTTACTGCATAATTGCTTCTTGGAAATATTTGCATAATGCTTCTCTGTAAAAATTTGGTTCTTAAAGGCATTTTGTCTGGGGAAAAGTTATGATTTTATTGTGTTAATCATGTGTTGATGTCATTTAGATTTTCAGTAAAACGAATGTTACGTTTTATTGCGCGATTTTGTTTTTATAGAAGAAAGAGTTCATGTATATGAACTGAGCTTTAAGTGCTATTTATCTTCATTTCTGGGGTTATAAAAGATTGTTTAATTTAGATTATAATTTACCTACACTCACACACACACATGCACACTCACTCACACACACACTTACTCACACACGCACACACACACACATACACACACACACACATTGCGGCAATGTTACTTGCCAATTGGGTTCATTTCATCTTAGTAACGTTACTGCCAATTTTGCTTGAGAAACGATGGAATTTAATTAGCTATGAACCATGATGCTTTTACCTCTCTAAAAGAAAATATATTGTCGTCTAAATTGATGCTTCAAAAGTGTACTATATATATATATATATATATATATATATATATATATATATATATATATATATATATATATATATATATATATATATATATATATATATATATATATATGTCAGACCACGGAGGAAAAATGAAACAGGAATTTCCTTAAGTACTTTCGTATATTAAATACATCTTCAGACCTTCTGAAGATGTATTTAATATACGAAAGTACTTAAGGAAATTCCTGTTTCATTTTTCCTCCGTGGTCTGACATTGTCACATTCTTAATCACGTGTTTATTTTCGTGATATACACACACACACACATATATATATATATATATATATATATATATATATATATATATATATATATATATATATATATATATATATATATATATATATATATATATATATATATATTTCCATCTTCACAAGACGTGAACTATCACAGCTAATGTAAAGCAGGCAACACTTGACGTTCTATGAATGCTCGAGAGAGGCTGTTGCAGCCAATCAGAGCCAAGCAAGTTAGTTTCTAGGTCGTTTTCATTGGCCCAAGCGAACTCTCGGTGTATATATATTCATCAATAACGAGACCATTGACGCCAACTTCCTAACAACACTAAAGTAGTTTGAGCTTCTCTGTGTAATTACACAGATGAGCGTTGAGGTTGGTTCTAGACTATGTTCAGGACTAGAGTATTCTTGCTCGTTGGGAAGATAGCTATTTCGGGGGTCTTAGTATCCCATCAGGGGTAGATATTCATTAATAAACCTCCTGAGGTTGATAGGCCTCAGTAACTCTCAAGAGGTTGAGACGCATTAAATCCCTTAAGAGTTTGATAGGCCTTAATAACCCTCCAGGGTCTGAAATGCCTTAATAACCCTCCAGAGTCTGATAGGCCTTAATTAATAACCCTCTAGAGTCTGATAGGCCTTAATAACCCTCCAGATTGTAATAGGCCTTAATAATCCTCCAGATTCTAAAAGATCTTAATAACCCATTAGAGTTTTATAGGCCTTAATAACCCTTCAGAGTCTGACAGGCCTTAATAACCCTCCAGAGTAAGATAGGCCATAATAACCCTCCAGAGTCTGATAGGCCTTAATAACCCTCCAGAGTCTGATAGGCCTTAATAATCCTCCAGAGTTTGACAGGCTTTAATAACTCTTCAGAGTTTGACAAACCTTAACCCATCACCAATCCAATGGTCATGTGTGTTAATATGTGTGCACGGAGAGAAAACACGAAAGCTGTTGTGGATACAACGAAGGGCGGACACCACACTAAGCAGGGATTTATTTATTTATTTTATTTTTTGTTATTTATATTTACAAGAGTTCTTACATTCTTTTACAGCCACTATCACGCGGAGCGTTTCGGGCCAATTCCTTAATCCTAGTTTCCACACACACACACACACAATATATATATATATATATATATATATATATATATATATATATATATATATATATATATATATATATATATATATATATATATATATATATATATATACAAGTTGTGACAAGCGCATGTGATAGCAATACATCAAGAGGAGGGGAAATGATTGGTGTCGGTTCGAGGTCTCCCTGCATGCCTGGCGAGTATCTGGCACCTTCACACCACTCTTGTTCACCAGTGGTGCCTCGAATACTAAGCTGTCTCTCTCTCTCTCTCTCTCTCTCTCTCTCTCTCTCTCTCTCTCTCTCTCTCTCTCTCTACTTTTCTTTCCTTGCTACGATTATTTCCCTTCATTTCTGCCATTTTGTTTCTGTTTCTACCTATCTCATTTTCCCTCACTCTAACAATTGCTCTCTATTAATATGGGGAAGTTTGTTTCCTAGAGGCTGTAGATTTCTTCGAACTCATCTGACGCCGGACAGAAACCGAAGACGCAGCTGGCATTCCCCCTCTGGATCGCCACACTGAGGCGCTGGAAGAGAAAACTTGCCGCTCTAGGGTCTCTTGTGGTGTCAATGAGCCTGGAACCAAGATCCTTAAGAAACCTTCTTGCACTCTCTCCCCATGGGCCTAGGGTCTCGGATCCTATTGGAACGAAGTTGTATCGGTGATCTATTCCCCTGTTCTTGGTTGACTTGTTTGTCTCTGTGTGTCGCCGCAGCTCCTGCTTGGCCGACCGAGAGGTTGATGTATGCGGTTGCCAGGGTGAATACGCAAGTATAGTCCCATGCCAACTGTCTGCCATTCTTCCAAGGGCGCAGCGTGATTCCGTCTGGTCGGCCGGCAAAGATAGCAGTTACATTTCAATAGATTGCCGGGCTCTCTCTCTGCTGGACACTGGGCAAAGGCAAGGCTCCACTTAAAGATGTAATTGACTTTGTCATGCCCAGAGTGCCAACCGCCTAATTTTCCATAGTGCAGGCCACGCAATCCATATTCGTCTGCCTCTGCCTCTCCGCAAATACACCTATGAACAGTGTGGAAAGGGCAGCAGGGCGACTGCAATACAGAGCAGCTGTGGATCAAGACGTGTATATATATAAATATATATATATATATATATATATATATATATATATATATATATATATATACATATATATATATATATATATATATATATATATATATATATATATATATATATATATATATATATATATATATATATATATATATATATATATATATATATATATGTATATATATATCCACATTAGGACTTAGAGTCTCAAAAGTACAAGACTGTCGTCCTATAACATCAAATCAGAGTTTGGTCCTAAATAAAATAATCCACTTTCACCCATCACCTTGAGATGTGGCAGCCCTCGGAGACTTTGGTGTAAATGGTGGTATTTTTCACAATAATCTATCACCACTTAGCACCAGCAAATCACCAATAACTCCGTAATATTGCTCCCGAGTGATGATTGATTGTTATTGCGCACCGTCTTAATGACAGTCAGGACATCTTCTTAGAAATAAAAAGAATTGAGAAGCCCTGTGAGGGTTGTATAGGGCTTCGAGGCAGCAATTGCCAGTGAGGAAATGATTGGTTTTTATCTGACCTTTATCTGATTGGTGTGAAGGGTCTATGGAGCGAACGGTACACTCTTGTGCGACAGTTTTCAAGACTCTGGACCTGTGGTTACCCTCATTACCAACGCAAGCTGATACTAAATTTCCAAGAGTTGGTGCCGAACGTCCATAGGCCTCCACGAGGGTTCAAGTCGACTACACATAACCGAGCTAGAGTTGTGAAGCGTTTGTGATTGACGTGGGGCCTGACAGCTGAGTGGACAGCCCTTCGGATTCGTAGTCGTGAAGTTCCGGGTTCGTTCCCCGGTGGAGGCGGAGTGTCTTTCACCGTGATGCTCCTGTTAACCTACCAGTAAATAGGTACCTGGAAGTTAGACAGCTGCTACGGGCTGCTTCCTGGGGATGTGTAACAAAAAGTGGCCTGGTCGAGGACCGGGCCGCGGAGACCCTAAGCCCCGAAATTATCTCAGGATAACCTCAAGATAACCTGACCTAATGCTTCTGTGCCAGAATATCGGGTGACACTCTGGAAGTCAGAGGAAGTACTTGGTTTGAGTCCTTTAGGTGCCAGTCCCCTGTGTTGCGATATGCGAAGCTGTTGTGCTCGACGTAATAATTGTCTAAAACACACATATTCTTATCCTTAAAACAATTATCCAATAAAAAAATAAATTTTTAATTAATTAAGACTTTAATAAATAAATGGCAACAATAATGCGCAAAGTCTGCAGGCTTGGTGTCCCAAAGTCTGCTGGTTCTACATGAATTATGCAGAGGTGTTCTCCCAGATTTCCCGTGAGTACAAATCACTGCAGAGTTAACGGCTGAGGCAACGAGACTTGGGATGTATGAGTGTTAAGTCTGAACTTGGGCAATAAGCTGTCTGGAGCATACAAATGTTGGGGTGCAATGATGCGCTGATTGTTGTGATGAGATGTGGTGGTTCTGGAGACGGGGGTCGTGGTGGTTGTGGTGGTTGTTGTGGTGGTGTTGGTGGTGGTAGTGGTGTGGATGATTGTAGTGGTGGTGTTGAAAGTGGTGGTTTTAGTGGTGGTGGTTATGTTATGTCAGACGGGAGATTACATCATTCATCTAACAGAAGCATCGACCCAAGTCTGTGTCACTGGTTCAATCAATATTAACTACTATAGTCACCCTCAAGATATCTGCTTGAAGTAAGATTTGTATCCTGGGGCCAACTTTCTTTCGCTACTTCCAGGAACTACCCAATAAAAATCCTGTTCTATGCGAAAGGTAGCCTTTACTTTAACTTATTTAAGTTTACTAGTGACCTTCCCAAGGCCTTCATCTATATAAATAAAAATGGAAATGTTCGATTTTTCAAAATCGCTAATCTCAGAAAGTTCTTCACTGATTGCTTTGATATTTTCACACAGCGTTCCATTTGCATCCGGCCAGGTTTTTTTTTATACATACTATATAGATGTCACATCTGTGAAGGTCAAAAAACATGCTTTTTCTGAAAATTTGTGTTGTTCATGTTTTTTTTTCATGTGAGGGAAATCTTCGAAACCTCTTTACTGATTGCTTTGAAATTTTGACACAACGTTGCATTCGAATAGGCGCGTTTTTTATATACCTAGCATTTAGATGCCACCCTGCAACAGGTAAAAACATGCGTTTTTGAAAATCAGCGCCATCTGTTGCACATAATAGCAACATGCACGCTATACTAAATATATCACGACATCCATTTCAATGGTTCCAATTGCATTGATAAATTTTATTTTCATAGATTTCGATTTTTTTTTAAATTAATCATTTTGTGTGACATTGTGCTGTGTTTTTTACCATACCGTTAATTTCGTAAGAATAAGTATAGATGCCACACCTGTGACAGGTAAAACTATGCTTTTCTTGAAAAACAGCGCCGTCTGTTGCATGTAAGAGCAACACACATGCTATACTAAATATGTTACAATTCCATTTCAATGTTTCTGATTGCATTGATAAATTTAATTTTCATGAATTTCTATTTATTTTCATTTTGATTTAATTATTTTGTGTGAATTGCATTAGAATTGAGCTGTGTTGTTTACCATACTGTTCATTTTGTGGGAATAGTTAATTTTTTTAATTTTTTCATATTTTCATTTCATTTTTAACTGTTTTTCTAATATTTCATTGATAGGAACATCAAATCACTTGATGTTCCCAGTTTTCTGATGGGAACATCAGACCATTTGGGAAAGCATCGGACGAGGGATTGGGGAATGTTGGGGATGACGAGGGGGACGGGGGAGTTTGGGATGGTGAGGACGAGGGGATGGGAGAGTGGGGGCATGGTAGGAAGGAAGAGGGGATGGTGGAGTGGGGAATGGTTGGGAGGCCGAGGAGACGGGTGTGGGGGGAATGGTGGGCAGGACTGAGGGACAGGGAAGGTTGCTGTGACTCAGCAACACACATGCGTTGCTGAGCCACAGCAACGCGTGGCCGGGTACTGCTAGTATACATATATATATATATATATATATATATATATATATATATATATATATATATATATATATATATATATATATATATATATATATATATATATATACTATATATATATATATATAGTCTAAATGTCGGTCATACAGTATATAAAAATATATATTACTTGTTAAGATATCATTGTGGCTTTCACTTAGGTAAATAGTCTACTGTAAATTTGTGCAAACTAATCTAACTTTGTATATACCAACATTTATTAACACAAATTTTGAATTAGAATTTCCCAGCTGTACCTAATCCTTGCCCTGCCTCCTTGGCAGCCGATAAGCATCAGAATTCCCGCCACCCGGCGCAATACATCACGGCAACAATCAAAACTGTTTGCATAAATCAGGTGAGATCCGGAGGCAAACAATTCCTTGGGAGAGATTAATATCGTGGCGGAGTGTAATGAGTTGGCGGGAAGGTTGTGGCCCCTGGTCGGCCCTCTTGGTGGCCCTGGTCGACCCTCTTGTTGGCCCTGGTCGGCCCTTTTGGTGGCCCCTGGGCGGCCCTATTGGTGGCCCCTGGGCGGCCCTCTTGGTGGCCCCTGGGCGGCCCTCTTGGTGGCTCTGGTCGGCCCTCTTGGTGGCCCTGGTCGGCCCTCTTGGTGGCCCTGGTCGGCCCTCTTGGTGGCCCTGGTCGGCCCTCTTGGTGGCCCTGGTCGGCCCTCTTGGTGGCCCTGGTCGACATTCTTGGTGGCCCTTGTCGGCCCTCTTGGTGGCCCTGGTCGGCCTTCTTGGTGGCTCCGGTCGACATTCTTGGTGGCCCTGGCCGGCCCTCTTTGTGGCCCTGGCCGGCCCTCTTGGTGGCCCTGGTCGACATTCTTGGTGGTCCTGGCCGGCCCTCTTGGTGGTCCTGGCCGACCCTCTTGGTGGCCCTGGCCGACATTCTTGGTGGCCCTGGCCGACATTCTTGGTGGCCCTGGTCGGCCTTCATGGTCACAGGAAGGAGAGGGTCACAGTGCGAGGGGTGAGGAGATAGGTTCAAGGCTTTACTTATAATATTCCTAATAAACGTAATATATTCCTTCATTTCATTCCAGATTGATTACAAAATTACATTAAAAGAATCTAAACTGATGAGGATGTTAAACATTACAAAACCTTAATATTACATACACGTGCTCCAAAATCGTTTTTTTTTTTTAGATATATACAAGAGTTGTTACATTCTTGTACAGCCACTAGTACGCGTAGCGTTTCGGGCAGGTCCCTGGAATACGATCCCAGCTGCGAAGAATCGTTGTTACAACCAAGTACCCATTTTACTGTTGAGTTAAACAGAGGCTACAGTTAAGGATTTGCGCCCAGTAAATCCTCCCCGGCCAGGATACGAACCCATGACATAGCTCTCGCGGAACGCCAGACGAGTGTCTTACCACTGCACCACGGAGACTGTTTCACTGTCTCATATGACTTATAGACTTTAATCCTTCATGAAGACAAGATCACGAAATTACAAACAGGAGGGAGAAGACACCAAATACAGAACAAAATAATGGAAGCAACTTTAAACATCGAAAAAAAGTCTTTTGTTTAAGCAACTTGGCCACCCTAACGCCAGCATATGCCAAACCAACTATCATCCAGCTGGCTTTCTTCATCACGTGATAATACCTGTGAGAATCTATCTTGTGGCTGCAGCTCCGGCCTGGACCTCACTGTAATCTAAAAAATAAACAAGAGAGAGGAGACATGATAACGACATGCCAATTTTTAAGAGCATTAATTAGCCAATCAATATCCAAGGTGAGATACACAAACAAGTCAAAGATATATTACCATGAATCTCATCGAAAAAGCCACAAACAAATGAAATTAAGTATACAAATATGTTGTCAAAGACAATTTAAAACACGAAATCATGGAGTCAGTATATTTAAACACTTGCTTCTGGGCCATTAAAACAAAATCACAACAAAAGGAAAAATCATTATCAAATCAACACATATTATGAAAACAAAATAGGAATTCTACACTACCGTCCCTCTTGTATCAAATGTCAGCACCTGGAGCACTGATAATGGTATTGTGCTGTCAGTTGTCCCCCAAATATATGTGGTACGAGATGTTAGCAGGAGATGGGCGACCAATCCTTCAACAGCTGATAAGTCAGCTATATCACGTCCAGTGTGGGGGGTTCCTGCTGGAACCCAGGCCTTGAACTATCAGGAGATAGAGGTGAGAATGTGGGCCGGGACAGTATCAGCACAGCTTGGGTAGATAAGGAATGTGCTGGTGAAATCATTAAAAGCCCTTGAGGTTGTTAGAGAGAGAGAGAGAGAGGGAGAGAGAGAGAGAGAGAGAGGGAGAGAGAGAGAGAGAGAGGGAGAGAGAGAGAGAGAGAGAGAGAGAGAGAGAGAGAGAGAGAGAGAGAGAGAGAGAGAGAGAGAGAGAGAGAGAGAGAGAGAGAGAGAGAGAGAGAGAGAGAGGGAGAGGGAGAGGGAGAGAGAGAGAGAGAGAGAGAGAGAGAGAGAGAGAGAGAGAGAGAGAGAGAGAGAGAGAGAGAGAGAGAGAGAGAGAGAGAGAGAGAGAGAGAGAGAGAGAGAAAGAGAGAGAGAGAGAGAGAGAGAGAGAGAGAGAGAGAGAGAGAGAGAGAGAGAGAGAGAGAGAGAGAGAGAGAGAGAGAGAGAGAGAGAGAGAGAGAGAGAAAGAGAGAGAGAGAGAGTAGCTATCACTTTAGAGAGTGTTCAGGAGAGTTGTTATCACCATAGAGATTGCTTGGAGAATTGTTAACACCTTAGAGATTGTTTGGGAGAGTTAGTAACACTTTAGAGATTATTTGGGAGAGTTGTTAACAACGTAGAAATTGTTTGAGAGTTGTTATCTCCTTAGAGATTGTTAAAGAGAGTTAAACAAACTATAGGAATTGGATTTGTTAGGTTGTATTGCAGAACATAGTCACCAGTCAGACCTGTGTATAAACACTGCAGCTTTCTTAACAATTAAAAATATTCAATTAAATACAATAAACAATACAATTAAAATATGAAATGAGAAGGCTAAACGTAAACACCCTAAAGATATATAGTAAAAATATATATAGAGGACATATTTAATAATGACAGAAAATAAATAAATTCAGATTCAAGGAAACGTTTACCAACATATATAATATGAAATGGTATGAGGTTAGGCAATTATCAAGGGGAGCAGTAATCCAGTTCGACCCTATCGTGAAGGGTGAGAAATGTTTCACATCACTAGACCAGTAAAAAGGAAATTAAAATATACTGACGCAATTTACAAAATCTAATGTAAGCATTTGATATATTGATTGTTGCTTTTAAAACTCAATACCTTGATGAAATATACCTAATCAATATCTTGATGAATACTTTCCTTGATGAAATGGATGGTATTCATATGAAGGAAGATTGATTTTTTGGCATTTGTGACACAGTTGTATATTTTTTTCTTTTCCACGTCTGTTTTTTCCACATTTGTTCCTATTACATCTGTTCCTCACTACACCTGCTTCTCCCACACCTGTTCCTCCCACATCTCTTCCTCCCACACAAGTTCATTCCCCACCTGTTCCACATCTGTTCCTCCCACACTAGTTCCTCCCACACTTGTGCTTCCCACCCCACCCCTTCTCTTCTTTTTCCTTATTTCCCCTACTTCTCCTCCCCCAGTTTCCCCCTCTCTTTCCCCTTCCCTTTTCCTCCCTAACTCACCTCCTACTGCTCCTTTCCCTCCAGCTCTGACTGCTCTACTTCCCTGACTCCAAGATTCAATTACAGTGTGTTGTTCTTGTCCTGTTCACTCTCCCTTCACTCCTACTCTCTCTCTCTCTCTCTCTCTCTAATTCAAGCCCTTCTCTTAACTCCACTATTTTTACTTTCAACTAATCTTCTCCTTGTCCCTTGTAGCAGCCCTTCGATTCCCTTACTTCCCGTTGCCTCCCACCTACTCCTGTTGGTTTCCACCTCATCCTGTTGCCTCCCCACCTCATCCTGTTGGTTTCCACCTCATCCTGTTGGTTTCCACCTCATCCTGTTGGTTTCCACCTCATCCTGTTGGTTTCCACCTCATCCTGTTGCCTCCCCACCTCATCCTGTTGGTTTCCACCTCATCCTGTTGGTTTCCACCTCATCCTTTTGCCTCCGTACCTCATTCTGTTGCCTCCCACCTCATCCTGTGGCCTCCCACCTCATCCTGTTGCCTCCCCACCTCATCCTGTTCCCTCCGTACCTCATCCTGTTGCCTAACCACCCCGTTCTTCTCATAACTTCACACTGACCATCCATATGTGAGGGACATTCTCTGATATGCAAGGATATGCAACAAGGTTCATTACTGAGCTAAGAGGCCTAAGTTACGAGGAAACATGGATCTGAACTTTATCAAATAGGAAAGGAGGAGGAATTTGGTACACATGATTACGACGTATAAGATTGTAAGGAGATGTTGGGAAATAAATAAATACGCTTGTCCAATGCTTAAACAGCAGAACGAAGGGGGGATAGATAATAGAGATAAATAAGTCTCAGGTATATCAGAAACAACGTCTTCAGTGCTAGTTCCGTCATTAAGTGGTATGAATTAGATGAAGAAGTGGTTGAAGCTAACACTAAATTTACATATACAATTATGTTTATAATGTTAATGTCAATAATTATGTTAATAATAATTTACATATAAAATTATGTTGGGAATTCAGTAATTTCATTGGACCAAGATTGGTTTGAGCGCAAAGCTTGCAGCGATGCTCGATCTTATTAGATCATTTTATGAGATTACATTGAACTTTTGAGAATTAACTTGATTTTTCTTTTGATGTGAATCTTGCCTTTGAATTTTCCTGTTGTGAAAGGAAGTATGTCTTGTACATATATATTTAAAATAATGGCACTAATTACAGGTCCTCGTTATACATTATTTACAGGTCCTCGTGATTCATTAGTTACAGGTCCTCGTGATTCATTAGTTACAGGTTCTCGTGATTCATTAGTTAAAGGTCTTTGTTATACATTAGTTGCAGGTCTTCGTTAAGCATAAGATACAGACCCTCATTATACATTAGTTACAAGTCTTCGTTAGAGTTACAGATCCTAGTTATACATTAGAATCGAGATTCCTGTTATCGTAATCCCCAACACGCTCACTGGATATCCGTGTTTATAGTGCCGGAGGCTGAATAACACATCCTAAATGCTCTGAACGTTTGCACAAAGTATTTTTCCGAACCTTGGTTGCATTCCATTAGTATATGTAAATAACATGCAGAGTTACATGTAATTGAAAACGGTAAAAAATAATTATAAGGACTTGGAATGGCTGGTATCGTGACGCTTACAAACAATTACTACAAATGGCTGATTGAAAAGAGAGCGTTTAATTCACATGGACACCGCTTGATGGTGTAATCTAAATGTAGGTCTGGGATTTACAACTATAATATCAGCGAGAGAGAATGATTAACATCATGGGAAATGATGCCGATAATTCTGGATGGTGCTTGATTTTATAGGCCTCATTTGCAGCGTGTTGCAGAGTCACTATCGACGAGAGGGAAAATGGTGATAACAACTGTTTCGAAAATCCAATTGCAGAGTTGTATATTTCAGTGGTCCGGTCGATGACGCTGCCCCCTACCCCTCCATCACCCTGCTTCTCACCCCAACCCTTCCTGGCTGCTGCCCTTACCACACCTGCCACACACTCACCTGATTTCACATCTAGCTTCCCAGCTGGCTTCAGTCCACCCAGAATATTACCATCAAGCACTCCCATATATATATGGGAGTGCTTGTTGGGAGTGCTTGAGATATTATATATATATATGTATATATATATATATATATATATATATATATATATATATATATATATATATATATATATATATATATATATGTATGTATATATAATGTGTGTGTGTACACTAGCCTCCCCCGTCCCCCCGTCCTCCCCCACTCCCCTGTCCGCTTGTCCTCCCCACTATTCGCGCTCCCTAGTCTGATGCATTCCTAAATGATCTGATGTTCTCATCAGAAAATTGGGAACATCAAATAATCTGATGTTCCAGACACTGAAATATAAGAAAGACAGTTAAAAAAACGAAAGGAAAAAATGAAAAAAATAAAAAAATGAACTATACCCACGAAAAGAACGGTATGGTTAACAACACAGCTCAATTTCAATGCAATGTCACAAAATAATTAAATAAAAATGAAATTGAATGGAAATCTATGAAAATTTAATTTATCAATGCAATCGGAAACATTGAAATGGAATTGTAACATATTTAACATAGCGTGTGGGTTCCTATTACGTGCAACAGATGGCGCTGTTTACAAAAAAACATGCTTTTACCTGTCACAGGTGTGGCATCTATTTAGTAGGTAAATAAAAAATGCGTATATTCAAATGGAACGTTGTGTCAAAATTTCTAAGCAATCAGTGAAGAACTTTCGGAGATTACAGCGTGTGTTGCAGTTCCAACAGGTCGTTGGAACTGCAACACACGCTGGAACAACTGCAACTGCAACACGTTGGAACGTTTTTCCTGTCACAGATGAGGCATGTATATAGTAGGTATATAAAAACTCGCGCCTATATGAATGCAACCTTGTCTCAAAATTTCAAAGCAATCTGTAAAGAGGTTTCAAAGATTTACCTCACATGAAACACACAGTTTTTCAAAAAAGCACGTTTTTTTCCAACACAGACGTGACATCTATATAGTATGTATATATAGACCCGCTCGAATGCGAATGAAACGTTGTGTGAAAATTTCGAAGCAATCAGTAAAGCACTTTCGGAGATTGCATGGCGTTGCACCTTTCTTTTTATGACGTCTTCAACATAACCGTTAGAGAAGGCATTATTGACAAGGACCTGCCTTACCCTACAGAGTTCTTCATCAACTTGCTTCCATCCTGAGCTGTGACTGAGAGCCCGGTCGACGTAAGGGTTGACAACATTCCTCTAATACCTGTCTGGGCAGTCACTATTGGCATTATGGCACATTCTTGAGAAAGGTGAAACGCCATGCAACCTCTGAGGAGTCAACTAACATGACACTTGTACCCTCTATTAGACTGTTTTACAGGAATTTATTTTCCACAGCTCATAAAACGGAGGAAAGTGTCCTGAATGATATCATTAATAGGAACGTTATCCTTACAGACAAAAATCGGAAAATACAATTGACAAATTACTACAAAAACAAGAAAACGACCCACCTACTCATGAAAAGCTCCCCAGACACCATATATAACGCCTTGAAGGAAACCAACGTCGTCTATGCCTTCACATGCCCACTTTGGGACTGTAAGCCCCAAAGATCTCAGTATATAGGCAAGACAACAATGCCTCTTTCTAGGAAATTAACAATGCACAAACAACAGGGCTCCATCAAGGAACATATAACCTCTTTTCGCAACCAGTCCATCACCAGAGAAATCTTTACAAGCTATACATAAATCATCACTAGATACAGCGATAGCAGGAGACTCGACATCAGCGAAGCCCATATAGATAAAAAAATTCAACACCAGCAATTAACAGCTAATTAACGCATAACTATATTCTTCGCACTTCAAGACCCCGAACCAACATAGAAGCAGCAAGAGAAAATATGGGCAAATAGGCCGTCTTTAGTTACTGTCATTCATATGTTTTCATATCCAATTTATACATATTCGTGTTCAGTCACCTCACCCAAAACGAATATAAGCGTGATATATGATATGTGTAAACCTGTCTTTGAAAATGTAAGAAGCCCTTGTGAAACGCTTTTAGGCCAAAAATACATCAGACGCATCAGACCAAAAATAAAAAAAATGAGAAAATGAACTTTGGAGAGTTAATATTTCAATTACCCCAGACAGTGAGGAGAAACGTAAGAAATATTGAGAAGAGTTGTATTAGAATCATTAATATTATTCTATTGGTCATATTCAACAACATATGTTTACAAGGAAGACTGCTACCAAATTATACTACTAATAAACTACTAATATATATATACTACTAATATATATATATATATATATATATATATATATATATATATATATAAATATATATATATATATATATATATATATATATATATATATATATATATATATATATATATATATATATATATATCCATCAATTTGGAGTAACTCTGGCCTCGCTGCTGCTAATGTCAGTCTCCTTCCAAAGACTGCTTTGATCTGAGTTCGTATCCAGCCTCTGCTCATATTATAATATGGCCGATGGCTTCCTGGTATTACTCACTGATTTACGAACCGACATGTTCAAACTTGATTGGCTAATATAAAATACTCCTCGAATTTAATTGGTTAATAATAAGTTTCAAATTTATATTGATAATATTGTGTTAACTCTTTAGGTAAACTCAACGATGCGAAATTTTCAATAAAATATATTATACAATGAATATTAATATAATCTAAAAACCAATTTGCGATATTTTATTAATATAATCTCACAAAATCAGGGAATATTTTTTACATAACCAGAAGGTGGATTGAAATTCTCTATTAGGTATGTATAACTAAATGCTTTGCCAAGTCAAACAACATAAGCATAGATGCAAAGGAATGTGTGGCGATATCTGAAAAAATAAACATGTTTTCATTTCATTAACTGACCTAACATCAGGTTTTTATATACAGTAAAAAGAAAAGAGAATACTGGATGTCATATTGATACTGAGAGAAAAGGATGTATTTTGTGGAAAAATAGCAGCGGCCTCACATTCTGACAGAGGCAGGAAACCGGAGCCAATCACCGCTGCCACACCACCACCAACAGATGGCGTTATCCGAGTTGCATAAAATACTGGGGAGTAGGATTACAGACCCATAGATGGCGCTGGCATCGCCACTCCACACTCCGACGATGGTGTCGATACAGTAACAATATTTTATTCACGAACCAGAAACAGGAATATAGATCAAGCTAAAAATAAATTAAGTTTACAGACGCGAGTAATATCGAGGAACTAATACAAACACCAGGTAATGTATATAATGTTTGCTTATTGATGTGTAGTGATTCATAATTGTGACTGGATGTATGGTGTCTGTGTATCACTGTAGTTGGGTGTATTGTGTCTGTCTCACTGTAGCTGGGTGTATGGTGTCTGTCTCACTGTAGCTGGGTGTATGGTGTCTGTCTCACTGTAGCTGGGTGTATGGTGTCTGTCTCACTGTAGCTGGGTGTATGGTGTCTGTCTCACTGTAGCTGGGTGTATGGTGTCTGTGTCTCAAAGGGGATCATTGTGCACCAGTAGATCGGTGTATAGTGTCTTTGTCCCACTGTGGTTGGGTGTATAAAGTCTTTGTCTTACTACGGCTGGGTATATAATGTCTGTTTCACATAACTATAATTGTCTCCTACATATTAAAATACTTAGTTTTATTGTCTTCTTTTCATCACATTTATGTTTTGATTGTCTCTATTTAATCATATATTCATACTAATGTAAATTCTTCTTGAAATTGTAATATTGACAGTAACTTTCTTAGCAAGACTTTATCTACAAGTTTTCATAGAAAGGTTATTCCCTAACAAAAAGTATTTTGTTCTATCGATTACATTACAATTTGTGTGTTGCGGCTTTAGAACGTTTCCATCAATGGTGATCAATTTCAGAGGCAAGTTTCAGAGGCTTTGATGGGAAAAGATTGAGTGGATATAAATAGGGGCTGTCCATTGTGGCAGCCCCTAAATTAATGTCATGTTCTCATGTTAAATGGATAAGCCACAGGTAGTTAAAACTTCTATTTACAATCATAACATTGGAACGTGCAGCCATAAGGACATCAAGATTGTGAGTTTAACTCAATGTTCTATTTAGGTCTCGAACTTTTAGTATTCAACATAACAACAACGACCTTTTACGTTGTAACTACATTCTATCCCATGAAGCCAACACAAATATTTTTTGGTTGTATTTTGCGTTTATAGGACTCGACTCCGATTCGTTGCCAGGTATAAAATAAACAGATTCGCAAATAGATTTTACCTGATTTTACCTTTTGTTTGACGAGCTTAAGGAAAGAACGCACGTGCCACTCCATACACGTGATGTTGGCATTGCAACATGATGTTGACGAATGCTGAATATCTCAGTGAGGGCGTCTGCCGCCAGGAATACTTCAGAGCATTCATGTTTTAGCGAGCACCTGCAGGAAGTTAAGCGAGTTAATGCCCTAATGAGGAGATGTAAGCTCCTTAGTGATTGCTTTGAGCGTAGCGGAGAAGTCTGTGATGTTGAGTTTTGTTAATGATTTTTGCCCCATTGCTCTCATGAATGCAACTTGCTCGACGGTATATGTGAGAGTGATGAGTGTGGGCGTACTTGCACACCCTCACTCTCACTCTATATAGCGGCTTTGACGCGGGAAAGACCCATATATCCATCGTATCTAGCGGCGTTGACGGGAAGAAGACCCACATACCCACCATATCAAGTGACCTTGAGGAACTAGGGAACTATTAAAAGAAAGCGCCAAGCCATTACGACTAAATAACACTGGGAAGGGGTCAGGATAACGACTTGGGATGGGACGGGAGGAGGGAAGGAATGGTGCCCAACCGCCTGTGGACTGTCGGAGTTTGAACGCCGACCTGAATGAAGCTACCCACATGCCCACCATATCAAGTACACTTGACGGAAGATGTATGGGCTGTATGTCTAATTTTAATCCACGATGTTGAGAGATTGTCTGCAGATGAGAAATAAAAATAGGACAAATGGGAAACTAAAGCAGACTGAAGAATGCGTCAACCAAGCAGAGTCTGTCCCTGATGAAACCAATCATACATCAGTGCTGGAAGAGACGTCCAGACATGTAACGTATCAGCATAGTCGTGACAACGGGCTCGGAATACCCGTCCGAGCTCTTCCGCCCGGCAATGCTCGACATTTCCCATTACTCAGGGCTCACTCTCAGCACCTTCCTCTGTTTGCATTACCAAGATACCAATCTCATGACGGAATTAGAATTTCTGATGATTCAGAATTATGAATTATTCTGCAACTATGGTAAAGTATATTTTGTTAGATTAGAAAGAACGCACACATACACACACACACACACACACACACACACACACACACACAGACACACACACATATATATATATATATATATTTATATATATATATATATATTTATATATATATATATATATATATATATATATATACATATATATATATATATATATATATATATATATATATATATATATATATATATATATATATATATATATATATATATATAGACCTTTCAGGCTTGTTCGCATATGTGTTCCTCACGTGTTGCCCCAAAAAATGAGGTGATTTGATAAAATGCTATGCCCAAGATTATCATCCGAGTGCCGGCGGGGAAGTGGTTCAAATAGCTTCGGCTATCACTTCCTTATGTCCGGTCGTGATGGTCAAGCGGATTAAGGCGTCCCTGTACATACCAGTTGCGTTGCTCCTGGCAGTATGGGTTCGAGTCACATCTGGGGTGTGAGTTTTCAGTTGCATATAGTCCTGGGGACCATTCAGGCTTGTTCGTATATATATATATATATATATATATATATATATATATATATATATATATATATATATATATATATATATATATATATATATATATATATATATATATATAACTGAAAACTCACACCCCAGAAGTGACTCGAACCCATACTCCCAGGAGCAACGCAACTGGTATGTACAAGACGCCTTAATCCACTTGACCATCACCATCCTGTGAGTATGGGTTCGAGTCACTTCTGGGGTGTGAGTTTTCAGTTGCATATTGTCCTGGGGACCATTCAGGCTTGTTCGCATATATATATATATATAAATGGAAATGTTCGTTTGTGCATAACCGCTAATCTCCGAAAGTTCTTCACCGATTGCTTTGAAATTTTCACACAACGTTCCATTCGCATCCGAGCAGATATTTATGCATAGAACTGTTCTATACAGTTGTGTATGTGTAAAGTCTTTGAAAATGTAATAAGTTTTACAAAACGCGCTCAAGTGTCGCGTCAGACTAGAAATAAAAATGAATTTTGGAGAATTGATTTTTGAATTACCTCCAACAGTGAAAAGAAATGTACGAAAGATTGAGAAAATTCGTGTTAGAATTATTAATCTTACTTTTTCGGTCATATTTAATAATATATGTCTACAGGAAAGACTGCTACCAAAATATACTAATATATATATACTATATATATATATAAATATATATATATATATATATATATATATATATATATATATGTATATGTATATATATATATATATATATATATATATATATATATATATATATATATATATATATATATATATATATATATATATATATATTATTTTTATATAAATATATCTATATGTATAACGAGCAAATTAATACGAGATGAAATTGGAACACTAGCTTCAAATAACAGGTAATTCAAACAAGCTGAACTCCAAACGACAAAAACTCCAAACAAGAACTCGGAACGAGAAAAACTCGAAACGACAAGCTTTCAACTAAACATGAACTCCATACGACAGGAACTGTGCACGACAACCCATTAAATAGTCAAGAACTCTGCTCTACAATAACTGACGACTAACACGAAGCACAGACGACTAGTACTCGAGTCAGGTGGTACAAGGCGGGGGGAGAAGTCTTGTAATGTTACACCACGAACGTGACCAGCCAGACTGCCTCACCTGACTAATTTCGGGTCCCATTCTCTCCTCTACCTGCAGCCACAGGGTAAATTGGATGTGTTTCTCTTATACACTGGGATCTTGCACTTACACAGCTGATTTCTCTCTCTCTCTCTCTCTCTCTCTCTCTTTCTCTGTTTCTTCGTTTCAATATATTTCTCCCCTTCTCGCTCTCGCTTCTCTCAATATATGTCACCCCCACTCTCTCTTTAAGAAAAAAGCATGGTCTCTCACCCTCACTCTACCCACAGGCACTCTCCATCTCCTTCCCAGATTACTCAGCAATCATCAGGAGCGGGCTAGTGGTTGGGCCCTTCTGCTCGCCGCCTGTCGTTGCTTGCTTTTATACCTAAGGGCTGACATCTGTTGGTGTGTACCTGAGAGCTGACATCTGTTGGTGTGTACCTGAGAGCTGACATCTGCTACTGATCACCTGAGAGCTGATATCTGCTACTGATCACCTGAGAGCTGACATCTTTGGGTATGGACCTGATGACTGATATCTGCTTGTGTGTTCTTGAAGATTGACATCTCTATAAATTAATAACTTAAAACATTATAACTTGGGTAGGATCTAAAACGAGAGTTTGAGGCTCGTGGCCCTCTGATTTATACGGGATTATACAGGGTTTACAAAGACTATATATATATATTATACACTTCCCGTGTATAATCTATTCCGGTTATACACGGGAAAACCACAAGTAGACGTATCTATTATATAGTAAATATTTCCCAGTTTCTAAACTGAGTAAATGAAAGTTAATTATTGGCTATGGGTAATAATCGGTTCATTTATTACACTAGTGTTGGTGGGATAAATATTAACGGTAATATTTACCAGTGTTAGCGATCTGAATAGTGATGGTTATTAGCTAGTGATGGTGAGAAGAATAGTGATGGTTATTATCTAGTGATGGTGAGAAGAATAGTGATGGTTATTAGCTAGTGATGGTGAGAAGAATAGTGATGGTTATTAGCTAGTGATGGTGAGAAGAATAGTGATGGTAATTAGCTAGTGATGGTGAGAAGAATAGTGATGGTAATTAGCTAGTGATGGTGAGAAGAATAGTGATGGTTATTCGCCAGTGTTAATAAGGTGTGTAGTGTTGATCATTAACCATTTGTGGTGAGATGTATATATATATATATATATATATATATATATATATATATATATATATATATATATATATATATATATATATATATATATATATATAAATCGCCATCCACACTTCCGTGGATTTCCACGCCATCCGTGGAAATAAACATTCCATTCACCTGGACTGTCTCGAGCCGTGGATACCAGGTAAGTATATCAACAGGCAATGAGTAACCTTAAGAAAGAAAGTTTCCAGAAGCAGCATCCTGCTGTATACCGCATACATAGCTGAGTTGATAGAGCTACGTCCTCACATGCATGGGGTTCACGGTTCGAGACCCCATACAGGCCAGGTGACTGGAATACATATATAGTTATTCACGAGTATTGGCGAGGTCCTCACATACACAGTGAATCGCAAATGCAAAAACGCACTACAAATGCCACCGCAAGGAAACACTCGCAGCACACACACAAACCACAGCACCGATACGTTAGATAGGCTGCCTAGGATCTTACACATCAGGAAAAGCAAAACACCCTAAAATTTGTTGCTTGTGAATTTATGAAAACCGGCCGACCAGAACCCGTGTTCTGCAGGACCACCTAGGCGACGCAGCGGTTCTTTCTCGCTTTCTTCTTCGCATTCAACCATCTTTCACATGTCATTCTGGTGATTCGTCTTATTAATAGAATTTGTGAAGTGAGAACTTTTTCACCGCCAGGCGACATCGTTGCTCGTGCAAGCTGCAGCTTTCACGGCTTACTCAACGAATTTTAGGCGCCGCCTAAAATAGCTCTATAGCGTTGGGCATAGAGCTATATCGCGCTGCTTAAGATTTCTAAAGTTAGGGCTTTTGTTTGAGTTCTATTTAACACCAGGGAAGTATGAGGAACTTATACACAGATTTTCGCTTGTTTCAGTGTACCTTGTGGAGCATGAACACAGAATATGCCTCATCGAAGGAAAGGACAACTCACCACACCCACACAGCACCGAAACCAAAAGAGAACTTTTACATTAAATATGTAATTTAATAAACTGTTATAATATGCAACGGAAAACTCCACACCTCAGATGGTTTCGATCCCAGATAGCCAAGAGCACATTTAATAAACTGTTATAATATGCAACGGAAAACTCCACACCCCAGAAGGATTCAAATCCAGATAGCCAGGAGCGCTATGCACCTTGGTGTACCTGGTACCTTAACCCCTAACCCATACGACTGTACAGTCGTATGGTCTAGTGGTTAGTGGAAAACGGAGAAAAGGGTCCTGAAAGATATTGTTGATAGAAACGTTATCCCTACAGACAAAAAACAGAAGATACAACTGACGATTTACTATTAAACCAAGAAAACGGCCAGCCTACTCATGAGAAACTCTCCTGACACAAAGCAGAACGCTTTAAAAGAGACCAACCTAACCTCAACTAACTCAACAAAGACAATATTTAATTTTCTTGTTATAATATAGTAATAATAATTCAAATAAACTAAATGGAAACAATTTATTGAAAATAAAGACAATCACTCGGCCTATTAGGCAAATCGGGCATTGCATATTAAGCCCAGAAAACGTTCTGGCTACTAGGTACGACACACACACACACACACATATATATATATATATATATATATATATATATATATATATATATATATATATATATATATATATATATATATATATATATATATATATATATATATATATATATATATATATATATATATATATATATATATACGTAGAACTGTCTGGCATTACTTGGACCATAATACAAATTTTATTATACAATAATAAAATACATACCAGAACATTTCCTCGAATTTTTCTCGTATTTCTCTCTCTATACCCGTGGAGTTACCTGACTCAAAACACAATTTTATATCTTTCCTCTTTGTACCATCAGTAAATACGTGGATCTACGCCTAGCTTCCCTGTTTGATTTGTCTTGAGACGACAGTCTCAGATACTTGATTCTGTCTCATGCATATTTACCTATATTTTATGCTGAAGTGTTTCCGTTCGCTTCTTTAACAACAAGGATTCACGAAAATGTCTTGCAAGTGAACAGCATTTTGTGTACACGTTTCTAATGCTGAAAAGCCGGAGCCGTGCTGAGGATTCGAATTTAAAAATATTGCAACTCCGACGCACACGCCTTAAATCACTAACTCATGATACGCAATAAGCAATGTAGCCTGGAATTGAACTGAACTCAAAAGCAGTCCTGTGGCATCCAGATTTAATATTTTTCTTGCAAAATTTTTTTTTATCATGATTCTCTTCAAGCTGTTCATCGTCGTAAACATTAACCAAATACTCAGTAATCCAGCAACTTCTTGCCACTCCACGTAAATTAATCATATGAAAACATTAAAGCTTTTCTCAAATGGGCTTCGTTCATTACCTGTGTTCGAATCACACCTCTCTAAATGGTTCAAAAGGCATTGCAGATACAAATACATATACCTATTTGTATATGTATATAATATATAAATACCTATTGGACCTATACCTATACTCGGAATGAACCCTCTCCCAATTTTATAAAATAATATTTATTTATTTACTAGAAAACATACTTTTATATGAATGAACTGATAATCCCCGTTCAATCCCCGACCGTGCAAGTGGTTGGGCACCATTCCTTTCCCCCGTCCCATCCCAAATCCTTATCCAGACCCCTTCCAAATACGATATAGTCGTAATGGCTTGGCGCTCTCTGCTGATAGTTCCCTTTCCTTCCCAGGTTTTCACAGAAAACTTTACTCGCGTTATTTCTCATCTGTTAAACGATGAGGCAAGCAAACACACCATTCACAACCAAATCATCAAACAGGAGCTCTTAACTCCAGCAGACGCCTATCTGTTTACAAATCAAATATCTTTGTTCACATTTGTGTTTCTGTCATAAATACAAATTAAAGAAGTGCGACCTTAGTGGGTCGCACTTGTGAATAGCCATATATCTCACTACTCTTGATATTGTGGAATTCTTTTTATCTGCAACTGCATTTTCTGAGTGTCATGCTGTGGGTACTTTCTATATATTCTCATCTCTACGTCCACAACTTTGCATATTGTTTAAAACTAAACGTTCAGATCGCTCTATATTTTAATACTGAATCAGATAAACATCATCATCTCTAAAGCTGAGAGACATTTCCCGAGGTAACTGACAATGACAAGACTATTTGTGTGGTGAAGTAAATGGAATATGGATATCGATGTCTGTAGACTTCAGGACAATAATTTTTCTCGTCGTAAGCAGTAAATTACTGAATTTCTCGTCATTAGACCCTTCATACTGGCCAGTATGAGGTACCTGGAGTTTTGCAATTCATTTTTCACTCCTACTTCGCAATTACGTTATTCACTGTTCCTGAGGATATCCTCATAGTTCATCCAAAGTTTACTAGTGAAGGCTAATGATCCCAAGCCCCTGTATGAATAACCTTCAAGTGAGATGATAATTTTTACTCTCAAATAGCTGGTTTTCACGCCACGTAACCCTTTATATTCAGTAGAGTAGCTATATATATATATATATATATATATATATATATATATATATATATATATATATATATATATATATATATATATATATATATATATATATATATATATATATATATAAATATTCCTGTTATGAATTCGTGTCCATGGGAATGTTTTATGCTTCAAGGATCAGTCATTTGCTAGAATGACTGAACGTTATTTTCATATATTTTCAATTTTTATTGAGCTTGCGTTAATCATCACAATAATCACTTCATAATGGAATTAGTTTTGTTCTTGCCTGACACATTAATGTGATAATAACTTGATCAAACGAATATTAACGAGCTTCGTGGTGTTTATGATTTGGTTTAAGGTAATAATATTATTACATTGCAATGCAATTTAACAAGAGCTAATGATTGTTATTTTCTGTACAAGAACAACAGTATAATTAAACTGGAATGTCAACACATGGGATTAGACGCTTCCGCATAGCGTTACTGAACGCAATTCAGAGCGCAGCTAAAATTTAAACTGCTTAACATCGTTTAACACAGATTACCATATTCTCACACCGCATAACACAGCTTAATCCAGGCTAACAGTGCAGAATACCGCTTAGCACAAATTTACACTACATAACATCACTCAGCACAGATTAATACGGCACAACAGACCGTCAATTTTCATTGACCATTCAGAAAAAAATTATACAATCTATAAATAAAACATGCACATATGCATATGTATTCAAAGAATTAACTTAAATTCATTAACAAATATAACAGTGATGAGTTCAGTACATGACCAGATGATGAATTTTAGTAACTCGGTACACATAAGTTCTGTATTTCAAAGCCTTCTCAATGGCATTCCCAGTGGGCAAAATATGCATGAGCAACGTTAATTTAACGCTGAATCATCATTGAATAATACAGAAGCTCCATCCCAAACGTTAAAATGGAGTTTAATTAATGTAATCATCGTTTAATAATCGGTATTTGAGCATAATTTGTCCAATGGGTATATTTATATACATATATAAACACACCAAACAATTCCCACCTTACACATGACGAAACTACGACGTTGCTACAACGTCGTAGTTTCCCATATCTCCTCGTCCTTCCCACCATCCCCAACTCCCCTGTCTCCTCGTCCTCCTCTCCACCATTACCTCCTCCCCTGTCCCTCTCGTTCTCCCTACTATCCCCCACTCCCATCCCCTTGTCCTCCCCACCATTCCCGAGTCCTCTCGTCCGATACATTCCCAAATGATCTGATGTTCCCATCAGAAAATTGTTAACATCAAATGATCTGATGTTCCCGTCACTGAAATATAAGAAAACCCGTTAAAAAAAACAAAATGGAAAAATTTATAAATATTAAAATAGACTATACTCACGAAATGAACGGTATGATAAACAACACAGCCCAATTCCAATTTAATGTCACACAAAATAATTAAATCAAAATGAAAATTAACCGAAATCTATGAAAATTCAATTTACCAAAGCAATCAGAAACATTGAAATGGAATCGTAACATATTTAGTATAGCATGTGTTGCTATTACGTGCAAAAGAAGGACTTTTTTGAAAAGGACCTTTTCAAAAAAGCATTCTTTTACCTGTCACAAGTGTGGCATCTATATAGTAGGTATATAAAAACACGCGCATATTCGAATGGAATGTTGAGTCAAAATTTCAAAGCAATCGGTGAAGAACTTTTGGAGATTATAACGTGTGTTGCTCTTATGTCCAACAGATGGCACCGTTTAAAAAAAAAGTTTTTCCAGTCACAGGATAGACATGTATATAGTAGGTATATGAAAACACGCGCCTATTCGAATGCAACGTTGTGTCAAAATTACAAAGCATTTGGAAAAGAGGTTTTGAAGATTTCCCTCTCATTAAAAATACATGAAATACACAGTTTTTCAAAAATAGTATGTTTTTTTTCCTCTGTCACAGACGTGACTTCTATATAGTATGTATATAAAAACCTGCCCGGATGCGAATGGAACGTTGTGTGGAAATTTCAAAGCAATCGGTGGAAAACTTTCAGAGATTAACGATTTTGAACAAACTAACATTTCCATTTCTATTTATATAGATGTAGAGTTTCGAAAACAGTACTTCGCATCCTACCTTCTCAGATGCAATGTGTTTAGTCAATGCATTACATTGCAACTCACGATCAACAGAACCAATGTTGAACACAAAGGCAATCTGAATGAAGACATAAATGCTTCAATATCAACAATGGAATGGTAACGAGTACGCAGACTGGAAGGGTAGAAGAAGCCCAAATCATTGATTAAATGACCACAGAGGGGACTGGAAAGTTGATTATGTAAACAATAATTGAGATGTTTGTTTTGTAACTGAATGTAGGGTCCTATGGCGCAGTGGTAGGAGAAGTCAGGTCACAACCGATAGATCCAACGTTTAATTTGTGCAGTAGTACAAAACGTTAGGGAACGTTTCATATCGTCTGATGACTATTTACCTAGCAGTTAATTAGTACACGGGATATAGGCATCTGTCATGGCTGCACCTTGGGAAAAAGTTTAATAGTTGGTGTAGGGAAACCTCGAACAGCCAAGCACACGGGAAATCGTAAGGTGTATCACCTACACATTAGCGTAGCTGTACTAGTAAACTGTAAACTAGTGTAAACTGTAGAAATATACCTTTTTTCAATTTCGATTTTCGACACGACTGAAGATCATTTCTATTTTAAATTCATTTAAAGCTGTAAGTAGTATGAACATTTGTATACTTAGTATATGCGACATTCAGAGCAGTAACGTGATTCCTTAGATACTTCAAGAAGCAAGTACACCTTGAATTGTATATGACCACACATACACCAGTGTAAATATATGGTGTAAGTGTAAGTTGCGATCAAAACTATATAGTCACATATTACTTGCTTAGCTTTCTCTTGTATTAGTAATATTATGTGAAATAGCAGAAGCTTATGTTCGTTCATACACATATATACTTGAGGTATGTGAATATATGGTACTTTAAGTCATAAACGATTGATCGACCGGTAATTGTTTGAACTCCTCCCATATTCCCCTTCCCCTACCTGACCCCTTGGTGAATTGTCTCCAGCTAGCTAGCTCCAGATTAAGGCAGCGTCTTGGATGATCTCGGACATAGATTCGAATCTTCGCCATGACCTTTGTGGATTTGTTCATTTGTCTCCAGCTAGCATTGCCAGATATAAATGACTCGCTTATGTGTTTTGTACATATGGTTATATATTCTTATGTACCTTAAGGTGTTGTATATATTGAATTGTATTATAAATATATCTAATTAGGTACAGTATGAACTAGATGTAAATATTTATTTTTTGTGCTTCTGTTATACGAAGGAGGACGGTTTTAGTGGCTTGCCCTGTTGGCAACAAAGTCATTCTCGGCCGTCATGGCCATTGGCAAGTCACTACTCTCCTGATTTCCCAGAGAGACGGACGTGAAAGTCCAGTCCTTGGGTTGTTCTTTATATTATTGTTATGTATTACTAATGTTCATATTATAGGAGTAATGCTGTTGTAAATGGATCAGGCTACCAGATATATCAGTAGGTCAGGTGGTAGATGATTTTGGGTAACTGAGCATCATAGATTATTATTATTGTGTTGCAGTTCGTGACAGATTCTTCTGCCGCTATTTATGTATACTGTTAACTAACAGTATACAGTGGTACACTAACAGTGGTACATTAACTTAAGTATACAGTACTAACCTCGTACTGTTACTTAGGTTAGTGTACCACTGCGCCGGGTTGGAGCCTAATGTTAGCTAGTCCTAGGTATTAGCCGTTACTGATGTGATAGCTGATGTGATAGATGATGTGATAGCTGATGTGATAGCTGAGGTGATAGGTGATGTGATAGCTGAGGTGATAGGTGATGTGATAGATGATTTGATAGCTGATTTGATAGCTGTGTTTAAGTTCACTGATGTGACTAGTTGAGCTGTGTTTAAGTTCACTGATGTGACTAGTTGAGTTGTGTTTAAGTTCACTGATGTGACTAGTTGAGCTGTGTTTAAGTTCATTGATGTGACTAGTTGAGCTGTGTTTAAGTTCACTGATGTGACTAGTTGAGCTGTGTTTAAGTTCACTGATGTGACTAGTTGAGCTGTGTTTAAGTTCATTGATGTGACTAGTTGAGCTGTGTTTAAGTTCACTGATGTGACTAGTTGAGCTGTGTTTAAGTTCACTGATGTGACTAGTTGAGCTGTGTTTAAGTTCACTGATGTGACTAGTTGAGCTGTGTTTAAGTTCATTGATGTGACTAGTTGAGCTGTGTTTAAGTTCACTGATGTGACTAGTTGAGCTGTGTTTAAGTTCATTGATGATACTAGTTGAGCTGTGTTTAAGTTCACTGATGTGACTAGTTGAGCTGTGTTTAAGTTCATTGATGTGACTAGTTGAGCTGTGTTTAAGTTCACTGATGTGACTAGTTGAGCTGTGTTTAAGTTCATTGATGATACTAGTTGAGCTGTGTTTAAGTTCATTGATGTGACTAGTTGAGCTGTGTTTAAGTTCATTGATGATACTAGCTGAGCTGTGTTTAAGTTCACTGATGTGACTAGTTGAGCTGTGTTTTTCATTGATGTGACTAGTTGAGCTGTGTTTAAGTTCACTGATGTGACTAGTTGAGTTGTGTGTAAGTTCATTGATGTGACTAGTTGATCTGTGTATTGAAACTCTTTGTTCTGATGAAAGTATCAGTTGTATATTAGTATACATCAGTTGTATATAGAGAATGTTAGTTCTCAGTATTTTAAGGTGACCTGTACATATGTCCCATTAAACTGGTGTTGTTTTAACCAGCCTTTTAAACTTACCCTGGACACTTACTGAAAATTGGCCAGGCTTTGGTTGGCCAACCATGCTGTGGATCATGAGGTCATGGCAAATGGTTTACCCCAATTTACGTTAAGTTTACATTCCCTCTTAATTCTCCTCATGATAATAGCGTACTTTCTGTATAGTCAGATGACTCGTGTGGTGGTTCTAATATCCTTCTTACTTTTGAAACAAGTAATTTAATTAATTATAGGAGGTAATTATAATAGGTAACGAGTAATTATAATTATTTATTTAGTGTAATTATCACTCTAAATAAGTAATTATCAAGAGAAGGCACCAAGTCGGGAAGATCTTGAAGCATTTGTTGGAATTAAAGGAAAACCCGAAGAAATCAAGGACGTGGCTCTAAGAACATCTCACATACGAAGAGCAAGGTGTGATCATCTTGATGTGAGGGGCCTGATGGTTGAGTGGACAGCGTTTGGGATTCATAGTCCCAAGGTTCCGGGTTCTATCCCCGGAGGAGGCGGAAACAAATGAGCAGAGTTACTTTCACCCTGATTCCCCTCTTCACCTAGCAGTAAATAGGTACTTGGGAGTTAGACAGCTGTTAGGGGCTGCTTCCTGCGGATGGGTAACAAAAAGGAGGCCTGGTTGAGGACGGGCCGCGGGGATGCGAAGCCCCGAAACTATCACAACATAATCATTATCTAATAGATAGCTCATTAACCAGGGCATTGCAATTCATTGTTAAATATGACTCGTCAGTGAGTGTTGTAGACGAGACCGAATCAATTTATTCAACTTGTTCTTATAGTCATGAACACTGCCTTAGCGTTTTCTCCTGATAACTAATAATTTTACCTAATGTGGTTTTCAGCACCATTAATACTTTTTATTTAGATTACGTGGGTGAAGCATTCAGTCAGGTGCATTTAATTTGATCATTGTCATCTTGAGGTTATCTTGAGATGATTTCTCGCGGCCTGGTCGAGGACCGGGCCGCGAGGACACTAAGCCCCGAAATCATTGTAATGTCAATGTAATAGACGTTTTCTCCTGGTTCCCTGAGGTTCACCAAAAGACAAAATCACATGGAATAGAATTACTAATCTGAGGACCAGGAAATCAACCCAGAAACTATGGTGTTTGAAGTTGGATATCATTCTGAAATTTAATATAGAGTAATTGTGTCATGTAAGGATACTACCAATACAATTATGAAAAAAATATCATTATGCGGGGCTCAGGAGCTGAAACCTTTTAAAACAAATGAAAATCTAGTCATACGCTGACAATTTTGTTTTGTTTGTAATATAGAACATGGGCGAAGCAGGTCAAGAGACTCGCTTCAAACATATGTAGTGAGTGAAACAGTTACTGAGTAAATCATCAAAGGTGATGGCTAAATTAGAGAAATCATCGCTAAAGGCAGAGAACGTGAGGTGGGACCCCATACGTCAGTTGACCTTCCCACATCAAACGGGGAAGAAGCCATGCAAAGATTAGTTGATTTCCATTTAACAGGGAACCGAATGATATACACATATCACATATTATATAATTTATAGACAGATATATAAATATCTATCTATCTAATTTTATAAATAAATATATATATATATATATATATATATATATATATATATATATATATATATATATATATATATATATATATATATATATATATATATATATATATATATATATATATATATTCATGTATACTGGAAGTAGGTTTTCTTTTAAATATGTCTCACTGAATATGACCGCCTATTCTGTATTTACTATCTTCTGGTTTAGGGCTTCTATCCTTCTAACTATTATTCTTGCATCAGGGTTTAGTTGAGAGGGGAGTTATCTAAAACTCCTGTTCGTTTTTTAAAGTGAAGAAAAAAAATTACTATAGAATGAATTACAATTATTATACAATTGCACAACGTTTCGAACCTACATGGTTTATTCTCAAATGATAAGAAATTACAGATCTCGTTGGATTTATACCAGTACGGGGTCAGGTGAGAAAACAAGTAGAAACAAAGAAAAGGCAAGGGATAAATAGGGGTTAAATAGGGGATAATAGGGGACGAAGCATATACAAAGATTAATCAGGTGTAATAGGCCTATTATGTTGAGCAGTGTCTACATCCTTCGCGGGGGCAAATGTACATGTATACAACGTTTGACTGCTGTTAAGGGCTCTCCGTCGGCTTCTGGCTGTTTTAATAATTGAAAAATTGACTCTCCAAAGTTCATTTTTACTTTTTATTGGGTCTGACCCCTAGTGATGCGATTTGTAAGGTGTCTCCTCACATTCTCAAAGACAAATTATTCTGTGCATAGCACCTGGTAATATCCTTTTATGCTAATATGGTGTGGTAACATGTGGATGAATTACATGGGGGAATATTAATGCGGTGTGGACTACTTCCCTTTCGGCCGAATTCAAAGCATTTTTTAAATCTAATTTTACTACTGCCTGGTCTTGGGTAAGAGAGCTAATGTAGGCTCGTGCAGCATGGGCTGCTGCTTCACAGCCTTGGGGGACTCCAAACCCCAGCTGGTTGGGTTGCAGCATGGTGGCTGCTTCCATTCGGATACTTCTGACAGCAGCCCTTGCAACTAGGCGGCGAAGGGCATTACCAACGCAATGGGTATGATCCCTTCACCTTTCTTTTTCAGGGCACATAGGGATGCACCAAAGAATAATGGTTTGATTTCATCAGGTATTAACCCGGCGAGGCAGTTGTTGACAAACGTTGTCATTTCTGTCAGGAGCGCTTCTGCAGCTGGGCCAAGAACAGGGTTCACCATTTCCTTCACGTGTAGAGGTCTTACTCCTGTGTAGCCTGAGGAGCCCGAGGGAAAATGAAACAATAGGTTTATAAACGTCTGACTCCCGGAGGACGAGAGGTTCCTGGTTAGGGGGGACCCTGACCTGCGGGGGAGGTCCACCTACGGCCCTGAGGGGGTGTTTTATCTGTGCTTTGGCTGTGGTTTCAAATCTCGTTGTAAAATTTTCTCCTCACTTGTGATCAACCTTAGACCCCTGACTGTATTGCCCTCTTCAATTTTTTTGCTGACTTGGGTCCATAATTTACCGTTGTCACTGATTGTCTTACTTAGTCTGTCGCAGCAGTGTTTGGGGAGGCGGATTAGATTGTCAGCTCTAGGAAAATCCCTAATTGCTTTGTTGACGAATGAGGGCCAGTATCTTGCCTCCACTTTCTAGTACACCTAAACATGTGGTGCCAAAAAGTAGCAAATTGTGCCAGGCTTTGATGGTATCTGGTTCAACAAGGGAATTTGACCCTCTACTGACTTTTCCGATGAGGTCTGTGTATTTCCCGGCAGCAAATGGGCGAGATGCCTTTGGGATGTGGGTGAGTGTCCTGGTTGACGTTGATTTAATTGCTTCTAGCAGGCTGTCTGTTGCAATGTAATCTGTTGCGAGGTGTACTAGTGCATCAGGCTCCTGAGACCGGCCTCCTCTCAGGGGAGGCCTCCCTGACCCAGCACAGTTACCATGCTTGCGTATGACTCTGGAGACCAGGTTGATGCTGTTGTTGTACAACTGTAGAATGTATTACACTTATTATAAATTTATACAACGTTCCGAACCAACATGGTACATTGTCTAGTGAAAGGACAGTGCTGGGCGTATTATATTTATACCAATAGGGAGATCAGGAACATAATACAAATAGGTGAGGCGTACATCGTAAAGGAAAAATATGGCATAAATGGGGGACGGATGGGGAACGTAAATAGGGATGAATAATAAAAAAGGGGGGAGGATGCACGCACAAAAATTAATCAGGTGTAGTGGGCTTGGCATATTGAGTTGTGTCTTCTATATTGGCATCTTCACGTTCCGGTCTTGTTCTTACTCTCATGGTGGGTAGAGTAAATAGTTCCGTAATTTGGGAATTTATAGTAGGTTGGTCTATTTTTATGTGGATTGCTTCAAGAATTTGTAATCTTCTTACATCTCTGGTTTTATCTATTATAAAAGAGTTTTTATTCAACATTTATCTTTTTAAAGTGATGTCATGAGCTTGTCTCATGACATCACTTTAAAAAGAGGTTTTATAAGTGATTTTATCACTTTAAAAAATAATTTCTGAGGACACCTGATTGAAGATGACAGGTCAAACGCCGCGTGAACTTGGTCGACGTCATACCATTATTTTAGATTGCACACTCAGTGTATCGTTGTGAGAGAGAGAGAGAGAGAGAGAGAGAGAGAGAGAGAGAGAGAGAGAGAGAGAGAGAGAGAGAGAGAGAGAGAGAGAGAGAGAGAGAGAGAGAGAGAGAGACAGAGAGACAGAGAGAGACAGAGACAGAGACAGAGAGAGAGAGAGAGACAGAGAGAGAGAGAGAGAGAGAGAGAGAGAGAGAGAGAGAGAGAGAGAGAGAGAGAGAGAGAGAGAGAGAGAGAGAGAGAGAGAGAGAGAGACTGATTACACTCTATTTAAAACGTTGACTGCCTTTTTATACAATAAAGGAAAGATAGTTGTACACTGTAATTTACACGTTGGAAGGCAATATTCATGCAATAGGAGCAGACACACTGTCGACATCGCCCTTGACATTATCAATACAAGAAGGTCACGTGTGATCCTCTGGTAAATACACTAATTAATTTACCGAGTGATCTTCGTGTTCATTAAAGCAGTGATTTGGATGTTAAAGAATAATTATGAATCCAGCCCTACCTATTCACGGATTATTTATATATATATATATATATATATATATATATATATATATATATATATATATATATATATATATATATATATATATATATATATATATATATATATATATATATATATATTAAAACTTACTTTAATTTATAGTATGTTAGAAAAAATAATACTAATTCTCACATTTGCACTTTTTTCTGGGGAAATTTCCATCATGGTCCATCTGTCTGTTGTTTATGTATAAAGTCTATTTTCAACTGATATTTTCTATTTTAATTGATATTGTCTATTTTCAATTAATATTGTCTACATTCAATTGATATTGCCTTAGTTCAATCGATATTGTCTACTTTCAATTGATATTTTCTACTTTCAACTGATAATTCAACTGGATATAAAATTGATTCGATGAATTTGTTTTGGTAAAGTCAGGCTATTTGTTTGCATTTCTTCCTCACACAAGAAAGTTCCTACTAAACGTCCTAAAATCTCTTCTGTGTGATATCTATGACTCACGTACTAGTAGCTGAAGCTCTTTATCTAGACAACTGTGTCCTCACGGAAACCGTGTAGCTGTGTACAGTAAGAACAGATTAGCCTCATCTGATCTAGAGAAATGTGTGACATGTCTATGACGATGAGTCAATGACCAATTCAAAAGCCTCGAAACCTCTTGTTGGTCTATATTTAATGTAAATAATTAATCCGACAATTACTGTCTGATTCATCTCTCAAATAATTCGTACACTTGAGAGATGGCATTCTCAGAGTGCTGTATAATGTGGGTTGTAAACACATTAGGGAAACTAAGTATTAAGTAACCTGTATCAGAGCATTAGGGTTGTAAATTTCTTTTTAAAGCACCACACGTTTGCACGCTCTGTAGTGAACATGTAATTGAGCTCATGCATGCGTGGTAGTATTCATACATGCTTGAATGGATTTACCTTACTCTCAAAGAATGTAATTCTTTTCTGAACTTCAAATGATTAAACTACTATTTATAAAGTTTGTTTTATAAATCCCCTCAGTAATGCCTCTGCAAGCAGACGTGCTCTGTGAACCGTCGCTTTAAGGCAGTTAATGCCTTTACTGCTGTAATACGTGTGTGTAATAATGTGTTCACGAGGCTAACAGGTAGTTTGGTATAGTGTTGAACTTAACTATCCACATCTGGAGGGTTATTAGGGCCACCACAATACTGATCTACCAACAATAAGTATATTTTAGTCCTAATCTACCTCTCTCTTTCTCTCTCTCTCTCTCACCCGTTCCCTTTGTCTCTTATCATCTCTTCTGTTTCCTCTCTCTCTCTCCTTCCCCTCCCCCATCGTCCTATCCTACATTCTTATTCCCCTCTCTCTTGCAAGTGATATATAGTCGTAATACCTTAGTGCTTTCTCCTGATAATTACCTCTCCCTCCCAATCCTTCTCTTTGCCTCTCCATTTTTATCCCATTTTCTCTCCCTCCATCCTTCCCTCTTCCTCGTTCCCTTTTCGAGTGGGCAAAAGCTGCTCCAGTTACATTCAGTGAAAGTTATCGATACCGATTCAACGTTGAATCAATGTTTATGGACGTTAAATCAATGTTTATCGACGTTGAATCAGTGTTTAACGACGTAGAATCAATGTTTATCGACGTTGAATCAGTGTTTAACGACCTAGAATCAATGTTTATCGACGTTGAATCAATGTTTATCGACGTTGAATCAGTGTTTAACGACGTAGAATCAATGTTTATCGACGTTGAATCAGTGTTTAACGACCTAGAATCAATGTTTATCGATGTTGAATCAGTGTTTATCGACGTAGAATCAATGTGTATCGACGTTGAATCAATGTTTATCGACGTTAATATCAATGTTTATCGACGTTGAATCAATGTTATCGACGTTGAATCAGTGTTATCGACGTTGAATCGACTGTGTCTCTCACGCTCGTGGATCGAATCCGAGATCCTCAATTGAGAACCGAGAACGTAGTCTACTAAGCTACAGAACCCTATGTATCCATAACAAAAGTTGTCTGAGCATTGTTTGTATAATGCTTGATATAACCAATGTAATCCCTGACATTGGCACTATAATTCCTGATATTACAACTATAATCTCTAATATTACCACTATAAATCCTAATATTACCACTATAATCCCTGATATTCCCTCTATAATCCCTGATATTGTCACTGTAATCTCTGATATTGTCACTGTAATCTGTGATATTGTCACTGTAATCTCTGATATTACTACTATAATCACTGATATTACCACTATAATCCCTGATATTACCAATATAATCCCTGATTTTACTACTATAATTCCTGATATTACTACTATAATCCCTGATATTACCACTATAATACCTGATATTACCACTATAATCCCTGATATTACTACTATAATCTCTGATATTACCACTATAATCTCTAATAATTCCACTATAATCCCTGATATTACCACTATAATCCCTTATAATAGATCGAACACACACAACTTTTGATTCCTCGCGTTCGATCCCATTGTAAGCTATAAATTATTTCTCAAAGATATAAAAAGTTCTTGTGATTTTATTCTCCAATTACCAATACTGTTTTTTGATTAATACTTGTTTTATTGAATTGAATTTTTATTGAATACTTGTTTTTTGTTAATTGTAAATTTGTTTCTGATTTCTTGTAGCTGTTTCCCAGTGTCTTGGTAATTATCACTCGGAAAACCTGAACATATTCCCCCTGCACCTTCATATGAGTTTGAAAGGATTGTATTCTATTGTTCAATATTCGCTTACAAGGCTTCTGGGAATTTTGGGTATGTGTTTCAATTCAGCTAAAAGGTTTCCCACAGAGCATGCAGAGGCCAACGGGTCAATGGCACTGTTATTATCTATATACTGTATATTTGATCATGGGTAAAGATTTCTTGAATTGAGAGTTGGTAGTTAAGATGATGATCTCTTAGGATGAGTATTGAGCCCGCCCGGAGGGTATCAGACCGTTTCTTCCATATGCTGCTTTGATCTACTGACGTCCTTGTCGTCTACTCGTCTACTGCCATGATCTACTGACGTCCTTGTCGTCTACTCGTCTACTGCCATGATCTACTGACGTCCTTGTCGTCTACTACCATGATCTACTGACGTACTTGTCGTCTACCCGTCTACTACCTCGATCACGTGACGTGGCTGCTATCTCCTTATATTTATTTATTAACATAAACTTCAATGTGAATCATCACTGGTGTCAGGGCCGCAACAAGACATCCATCAATGAGGTCATTGATGTATTGAGGTCATCATTACCCAATGTAAACAAAAAATCCACAATGGTAGAAAAAACAGTAAAGAGCCACAATGGCAGAAAAAGCAGTAAAGAGCCACAATGGTAGAAACAATAATAAAGAGCCACAATGGTAGAAACAACAGTAAAGAGCCACAATGGTAGAAACATTAGTAAAGAGCCACAATAGCAGAAACAGCAATAAAGATCCACAATGGTCGAAACATCACTTTGGTTGACATACCAGACGGCAACCACCATGAAAGATCCCAATAATAAAGAACCACATTGGAAAGACCAAAACTCCAAAAAACCACTTTAACACGGTACAAAACAGCCCCAAGATGATAGACCCCACACACACCTTCCTACCCCACAATTACCTCCACCAACAACACTCTAACACAGTCGCTTCAAAACAGCTTCAACATGGTTGAGCCGAGACCTTCCTACCCCCACACCTCCCTCCGCCAACAACAATAGTGAAGCCAGCATTAAAGCCAAACTATGACCGAATCAGAGCGCCTGTGTCCACTAGCGTTCCAGCTCGACTTATGTTTACATGCGGGCTAGAGGCATTTCCTGTGTGGTTTCTGCGTTGCCTCGTGAAGAAGGAATGGAACGTGAGGAGGGGAAAGAGGAAAGTTGGGAGAAGCACTGGAGAGTGGAGAGAGAGTGGAGAGAGAAAGAGAGAGAGAGAGAGAGAGAGAGAGAGAAAGAGAGAGAGAGAGAGAGAGAGAGAGAGAGAGAGAGAGAGAGAGAGAGAGAGAGAGAGAGAGAGAGAGAGAGTGTGGTAGAGAAGAGAGAGTGAGAAACGGAGACATAAAGAAAGTTTTGGAAGCGATAGGGTGCATGGGGGAGAGGAGGGAAAAAGATAGAAAAAGAGAGCGAGAGAGAGAGAGAGAGAGAGAGAGAGAGAGAGAGAGAGAGAGAGAGAGAGAGAGAGAGAGAGAGAGAGAGAGAGAGAGAGAGAGAGATGACTGATATTTGCAGACCTTCCCTTGGTAAGTTTGAAAAGCAGGCTCGCTCTCTCTCTCTCTCTCTCTCTCCCCACCAATATTTAACAAAATAACTAGCAATTAAGAAACAAAATAGTGAATCACCATAAAGAACAACAGAAGTGCTGCCTTGAATATTTTAATTATAAAGAAGGAGACGAACAGACAATCTAATTATCCACCCACTGTATTCTGAGGAAGCTGAAACATGATATGTAATCTGTACAAAACGCTACTGGGACCAGTTAGCCTCATTATACAGTATGATAGTATCACAGCTCCCACCAGCTCAGAGCTGCATGGGAACCTAATTCTCAGAAACATGTGTGGGGGTAGGTCAAATTTTTCGTGCCTCGAACAGATGTAAGGAAAATTTGTATATCATGCATTGTGCATATATTCAACCCAATCTCCTGTGTAGATAGTAGTTTTTGTTACTATGTGCACCATAGTACATTTATTGCATTATTAAATAGTAGAATTTTGTACAGTTCACTTTATAGAGTTGGGAAAAATGAAGATAAAAACTAACTTAAATATATTCCTAGTATAGCACACATATATACTATATTAGGCCTCAGATATCGTATATCGTATATTAAGCCTAGGACGGTTAGATTATGTTAGTTTAGTTTGTCTTTGCAACATAAGTAGAAAATAGTTTTCCGATTTGTCAAACTGAATAGTGCCAATTTCTACTTTCTAATTTCCTTGTACGTCGGTATATGTACTATGGTCCTTATCGTTACTATAAGTACTACTAAACAGGAGGATGGGCTGATATATTTAGTAAACAACAATCATTTACTATGTACTGACGATAGTAATAGATTTACTAAGGAAACAGTAAATCTATTTACTTACATTTAATTAATTACTAATTAATTATTTAGATACTCCCTTAATGCCATGTTTAATCGTTAATGTTTTAATTAAATTTCAACTTTTTTTTATTGATGGAACCTGATACTAGACTATCCCTGATCCCAGATCCAGGTGGAACCTGATACTGAAGTCTGGTACTCACTATAGTACAGAACTCTGTATGGTTCTTGTAACAAAATTTTTTTTTATATAATGAATTTTATAACTATTACAAATTTATTTTTCTTAGCATTGATATCACAGTTTTTCTTTATTATTTTTTTTGCATTTTTAGTTGTGTTTCAATTATAGTTTATGTTATTTATATTTCAAAAAAATTTGTATGTTACATGTTAATATTTTTATGGTGTTTGGAAGCTACAGCTGTACTCATTATGTAGTACTTTGTAGCAATACAGGTATTATGATAATTATTTAAATACTGTTATTATCATCATTATTATTTTTTCGTTTTAAAACCCGTAAATATTCTGTATTCGGCTTATTGAAACAGAGTTTAAAGTATAACATTTAGTAAAATTATTCCTAATAAGGCAGTAGATATTTCTGTAAGTACTAGAGATAATCACATCACCAATATATCCACGAATTGCGAAAACTCTTCTAATTAAAAGGAAAAAGTGCATTGCATCGGCTAAAAACGGCACACGAAAATGTTTGGGTGATTATTACAGGATGGAAAAATATCAGTTTTAATTGCACGTAAATTCAAAATGGTACAAGCTTTTTATTGGGAATTTGACGAAGGTCTGATATAATTCAATGGAAAATGAGAGTTTCTAGATTTAAATTCGAATTTAATCAACTCACGCAGCTGCTCCGCTTTGTGGGTCAGAGTTAGATGAAGAGAACACTCTTTGCTGACAATGTAGAGAAACTTGAAGAAGAAAGTAGATTATATATAATACTTCCTGAAAGAAATTATAGCTGTTATCAAATCAAGTTGTATCATTTACCACATTATGTCAAATGTAAACAACAAACTCAAAAATCTGAAAATGAAAAATTGATGACGTGTCGGACGTCAGTTCTTCACTTTACACGACTTGATCTGGACGTAAACCCAGAGACGTCGTATATTCTTCATTTCCAGATTTGTGGGTTGAGTGCCCAATGTTCAGCCTCAATATCGTGACTCTTTGTCTCCATATCAAGTGTCTTGGTCACTTTTATTCACTTTTTACAAGTTTCTACGAAACTAAGTTAATAAATGTATTACCATGTACATTAGTATTTACAATGTAATCGTTTCAGCTTACTTCAGTGCGAGTATACGAGAGTAATACTTATGATGAAATCCGGTTTCCTTATGGAATATATGCTGGAGTATAAAAGAGTTCAAGTCCTACATATTAAATATTGATCTTCGCCAGTGCCAAATACTAAGATTTATGGAAACAGAACGATAGACATACATTGAGAGTTAATGCACGAGAGAGAGAGAGAATACTCATAAAAGGTCTAGATTATTGTTAATATCAGACAATATATTTTAATATAAACTCAGGTTCTATGTACAATTTATCTAGAAAAACAATTATATCAAATATAAAGTTCAAATATAAAGTTATCCCTAACAAATATTCAAAGATGTTCAAACTGAGACTGGCTGTCAAAGTTAATGGTGGCTTAGTATCTCTGGATGGACATCACATTAATATTATGTGAAAAATTAATTACTGCATCCGTAATTAGTTACTGCATTAGTTACTACATCTGTTATATTATTTGGAGCTAAGAAAACCAATCAATATTTTCGGTAATAAACTTTAAATCACAATACCTATTTTTTCCAAATCAAAGGTCATTTAAACCCTAACCCTCAATAACACTGATGATATAGTTCGCTGTATTAGAGGTATCTCAGTTATGGTAGTGGAGACCTGTTTCACTATTCTCTCTCAACACGGATATTTGACAGGCGTCTGCCTCCCTTCGTCATATTTTTGGGCGTGTGGCTATTGACTTTGGTGGTAGGTAGTGTTGATTTCCACTGCCATTGTTGCCTGCTTCCTTCTTCACTTCCAACTCCTCTCTTTCCCCTTCCTAGTTCTTTCCCTATCTCTATTCTGCTTTACCTTCCTCTTTATTTCGTTTCCATACATGTCACTTCCAAGGTATATTTTTTATCTGGCTTTCTATATCTCTTGCGTTACCTCTTCATTTCTCAGGATTCTTGGTGCAACATCATTTACATATAGCAGTTTTAGTGGAGTAATATTTCTGTTTTCATGAGCTGATGCATATGATCGTAGTCGGAACGCTTGCACTAACTCCCTCTCAGCGCAGGCATAGTTATGCATGGATGTGTATGGCTGTTCCTCTTTATTTGCTAAAAGCATTCAACTTTGGCTTTCTGTGCAAGGGATAGAGCTAGTTTATCTGAGACTATTGTTGGCATGTTCTTGGGTTTGTTATAGTGGGCGTACGTATATAGGTGTGCTTGTTGGGGTGGGGCTGGAGGGGGTCGAGCATATGCTCTCAAACCCCGCTTTTCGAACATTGTTAGTTCAATGCAGCGACGCGATTATCTCGTATTTACATTTTTAAAACTATGTATCGAATTGACTTCGACAATTTCCTCATCTGGTCCTGTTCCACTTATTTATGACATCTCTGTGACTCATCTCTGTTTTCAGTTTCTAATTATGTCCTATCGCTCTGTTGGTCCTTCTTTTGAATATTGCTTCTATATCTATTTATAAATGTACTCACCTAGTTGTACTCACCTAGTTTTGCTCGTGCGGGTTAAGCTTTGGCTCTTTGGTCCCGCCTCTCAACCGTCAATCATCTGATGTACAGATTTCTGAGCCTACTGGACTCTATCATATCTGCATTTGAAACTGTGTATGGAGTCAGCCTCCACCACATCATTTCCTAGTGCATTCCATTTACTAACTACTCTGACACTTAAAAAGTTCTTTCTAATGTCTCTGTGGCTCATTGGGGTATTCAGCTTCCACCTTGTGCGTGTACCGCCCGGGTTAAATAATCCATCCTTGTCTACCCTGTCAATTCCTCTGATAATTCTGTAGGTAGTGATCATGTCTCCCCATACTCTTCTGTCTTCCAGTGTCGTGAGATGCATCTCACGCAGCCTTTCCTCGTAACTCATGCCCCTAGTTCTTGGACTAGCCTAGTGACAGACCTCTGAACTTTATCAAACTTTGTTTTGTGCTTGACAAGGTACAGGCTCCATGTTGGGACCGCATACTCCAGGACTGGTCTTACATATGCGGTGTACAAGGTTCTGAATGATTCCTTACACAGGTTCCTGAACGCTGTTCTGATGTTAGCCAGCCTCGCATATGCCGCAGATGTTATTCTTTTTATGTGGGCTTCAGGAGATAGGTTTGGTGTGATATCAACTCCTAGATCTCTTTCCGTTTCAGTTAAGTACTTCATCTCCCGGGGAGAAATCCCCGGTGTGTGTGTGTGTGTGTGTGTGTGTGTGTGTGTGTGTGTGTGTGTGTGTGTGTGTGTGTGTGTGTGTATGCGTCACACTAAATGTTTTTTTGTGCAGCCGAAAGTCAGAAACAAAGAATCGCTATGACTCGTTTAATGCAATACTCCCTTCTCTTATGTTTGTGGATGCTGCATCTGTTACTAAACATTTCATCTCACTCTTTTCTACCATTTCCTAAGAAAATTACATTTGCTGTTATTATGCTTTTTCCGTTTCTTCTCCAGCGTGGTGAGATCTCACTCCGGCAATATCATCTTGCACGTCCTTTCCCTTCAGCTAAAAAATAGAGGTCTGTTGTATATCTGTGGAAATTCACTAAATTTCACCTCATCACGCCACACATTTTTAGAGATTCTGGCTCCACGACAGCGGCTGTTTTCAACCTATATGAGACCCTCATACGGGTCGTATACAGTGTTCTGAACATGTCCTTGTCAAGATTCCTGATTTCTCTCAGGGCGTTATCCAGGGTGTCGTGTGTCCCCCACGTTACTCTGCTCATATGTGCCTCTGGTGTCAGGTTTGAGGTCATGTCTACACTGAGATCTCTTTCCTCCAGTGATTTGGGAAGATATCTCCCTTAATTCTGTATTGCTCCTGGCATAAGTGCGTGTATATTCATATATATATGTGCAAGTGTTTGTATTTGTGCGGGATGCAACACTTTCTCAATTGTTTTTTTTTGGTGGATGGACTTCAACTCTTGGATTCCACCTCACGATCATCAATTGACTGGTGGGATTATTTCAAAGCCTTATTGTTGTATTATAAATCTTCTGAATCACAGTATGATGTATGCCTCCGCCATGTTATTTCTGGATTCTTTTATCTTCATCAATTCCATGATTCTGACGATTTTTTCTAATACCTACAAGGTTCGTTTGAGTCCTCAGTTACCTGCTATGATTTCTTGCGTTTGGTGTTTTTCCACATTATATAACCTGGAGTGTCTACCATGTCCAATGTCTTAAGTATCTTGAATGCCATGATCATGTTTCCCATGAATTTTGCGTTTCTTAATTTACAAGAGTAACTAATATATAAGTCAATTCTTATAGCAAAGAATTATTCTCAGATCTAACGCTGGAAGAGTTGTATGCCACTGATATAACATATATAACAAAGTTTGAGGACAAAGTCTCGTGTTGGTGCTACTTATTGCAGGATTGATCTAAGTTCTGTGATAAGATGCGTTCTGAATCATTATGTTGAACATCGGTTATGAGTAATAAATATCTGCAGTTTTTTTGTTATCTCAGGTTGACTTAGTTGATTGGCGTATTTCTCCTAATTGGTACATTTTATTATGTCGCCTTCTCAAAGCAGCTCCTCGTCATTAGTTTGAATTTACTTGAATTTAATTCTTGAAGCCACTTTTAAGATTATCCATATAGTCTGTCCATATCTTCCTGAATACTCTACAACCTTCCTCAGTGCTTATCCCCTGCAAATTTCGTCTCGCCTGTAGACTCCTCTGTTACCGACGTGGCGCCCTCATACATAAAAGTATATTCCCATTCATTCTTTCCTTGTTATTTAAAAGTTTAGAGCACTGCCACATACTAAATGATAGTTCAAAAAAAAACCTCTTGGGCTGGACGGTAAAGCGACAGTCTCGCTTCATGCAGGTCGGCGTTCAATCCCCGACCGTCCAAGTGGTTGGGGCACCATTCTTTTCCCCCCGTCTCATCCCAAATCCTTATCCTGACCCCTTCCCAGTGTTATATAGTCGTAATAACTAGGCGCTTTCTCGTGATAGTTTAATTCATTTCTCGTATGTTTTCTGTCGACCTGTAATATAAGTCCATCAGGTTCATTTCGGAACCATATAACGAGAAGTCATCACTAAAGTACTTTTAATTGGTCCGTTATTTAAATTTTGGCAAGAAGTGCATATGTCATCCAAGGCAACGAAATCAATAAACGAAAAAAAACACAGTTAGACGAGTGTTACAAGAGAAGTGAAAAGTTTACCAAAGTTTTACCAAATCCAACAGTCTGCTGATGATGAGAAACAGTAATAGATATGTTGACCAGACCACACACTAGAAGGTTAAGGGACGACGACGTTTCGGTCCGTCCTGGACCATTCTCAAGTCTCAAAACAATCGACTTGAGAATGGTCCAGGACGGACCGAAACGTCGTCGTCCCTTCACCTTCTAGTGTGTGGTCTGGTCAACATACTTTAGCCAAAATGTTACTCATCGCCTGCAATAATAGATATCATGCAGTTATGTATTACGTTGAAAATCTCCAAAGGGGAAAAACAAAAAAAAGGCATTATATTTTAAGCTCTATGTTTCTGCAATTAGTTCTCAGAAGTTAAATGTTATGTTTAACTAACATGTAATAATTATTTATGTAAAATGCATGTACAATTGTAAAAAAAACAATGCATAATAAGTCAACTTTTCATTATATTTTCAAAGATATTTTTTTCCCAGACAAAATTGAAAAATGAAAATAGAGACAATATTCAATATTGCAAGCGTGTTTACAGCCAAGAAGGAGGAAGTGTTCAGACTGATTTTGATATTTGAGCTCATGATGATGCACAGTCAGATATAGCTTTGATTCACAGCCTTGCCATTAGAGATGAGAACATGCCCCAAACAGAACTGAGTCCCGTGTCTCCGTCCATTGTTGCATGTTAGTTGTACGTGAATCGGTAGATTTAATTGCAAGGATTACACCTGTAGTGAGTAGTGATAACTCTGTAACAAATTAACATTTTGTTGTTGTTCCTGTGTAATAAGCCCAACCACTTGGGCTAGACGGTAGACCGACAGCCTCGCTTCGTGCAGGTCGGTATTCACTCTCCAACCGTCCAAGCGGTTGGGCATTATTCCTTATCCTCCCCGTCCCATCCCAAATCCTTATCCTGACCCCTTCCCAGTGCTATATAGTCATAATGGCTTGTTTCTTTCCCTGATAATTTCCTCCCTCCTGTGTAATAAGTGTTATTTCATGATAGCAAATGCCTCCAAAATATAGAAAATATATTTTCCTCTCATCAAATCTTCCTCTGATTTTTGCCTTAGATATCTTAAGTAAGACGTTATGAAGGTATCTGAAGACATCCAACTGATAAAACTATGTAGCACAGCTCCTGATGAGTCGGCAGCCTTTATGTACCTTCAAGACGTCGTCCCTAAAATGTCTTAGGTAAAGCTCGAAGCAAAGTTCGAAGAGAATAATAGTCATTTTCTACACTTAAGACCCATAATTAATCAGAAACTATCACTTAAAACCCAGAACGAAATTTTGTTACAGTGTATTATTCTGATAACTAATATTTTTAACTTTATAATTAGTGATGAAAAAATGTTTAATAACATTACTCAGCATCAGGGACGTTTGAATGTTGAAACGCGTTTGTTGCCGCTATGTGTTTAGTATTCTCGCCCCCGCGCTCAGCCATGCAATGAGTTTTGACAATTGAATATAATAATTTATATATATTGCTTTCTATTTAGCCCATGTTCGGATATTCGATACTGTTAAAGGCTGCCGCCAGTGGAATTCAACAAATGTGATTGTTAACGTGATATTTGTCAGAACTGCATGGGTATTAGCTCGCTGCATCACTGACAAGCAGATTTAGTCAAACGAGAGAGCAGAAGGTCACTCACGTCAAAATGCTCTGGTGCTGGTGTGATAGAGTTGAGTTAAGGGTTGAACTAACACTGTCACATTCGTTTTACCGTGGGAGGTACACAGATAATTACTTTACATGGATGAAATTGTTGTGGTTTTGCCGTGGGTGGTATAACAGTTAGGCTTCAGGTAGTGTATGGATCGGCTACATGAGTGATACTGACTTCTATCCTAATTACAAAGTATTTATAATAAGAACCATATTCGATTGTTAGTATATCAGTTATTCCTTATACATTTTGCAATAATAAAAATTTCAATTGAATCAGTCGGTCATCACACGGGATGTTCATTAGCGTTTTCTCATTATATCTAGCTTAAGTTTGAATGATCTATATCTATTAAAGTTTGGCAGGAAGACTTTTTACTTATGAGCTGCGAAAAAAAATCGAGGAATATAACAAAAATAAAACACAGCTTGGCAGAAACACTTGCTCTTAAGATAATACTCAAATTATATATAATTAAATGCCTTCTTTCAAAATGGAAAATGCTGGACCTGATCAACATGTCCTTTACATAATTCTGTATAGGTGAAGATACTGATAAAGATACAAGAAGAAAATTGGTGATAATGAAGACCAAAGGAAAGAATGACGACGTTTCGGTCAGTCCTGGACCATTCTCAATCGACTTGAGAACGGTCCAAGACGGACCGAAACGTCGTCCCCCTTCACCTTCTAGTGTGTGGTCTGATCAACATACTTCAGCCACGTTATTGTGACTCATCGCCTGCACCAAAGATGAGGTGCCAAAGGTGAGGTACCAAAAAGAAAACAATAAATGAGTTTCCCTGATGAAGTGAAAGTCACTGACACCACCACAAGCCTCCCGAGTGATGGTTATCTCTCAGCCCATTATTACCGTAGACCTCCTCCTCCTTGGCACTGTAATAAAGGCTTTACTTCCTAATATTGCCAAATTTTCTCCCACTTCACAAACATCCAGCAGTTGACTGCAAATTTACCTCTTCACCACAAGGGGCTCAATGAAACGACTTCATAAATTGGGATTAAGTGCGCTCTCCAACTCGCTAATAGAACTTGAGGTCTTAATTGGTGGTAGAGTTAATGGGGCACATTGACACGAGGACCAATGAAGAAGAAGAAGGCAAACTTTCTCTCGCACAATCACGAGTTAATTTCGTAATGATAGAGTTAAGGTGAAGAGGTCATATTAAAATATCAACGAACACTGGCAAATACTTTGTGGCATATAGTTTTCGAAACTTGGTGCCTTGTTTTGATAGTATTCAATGTATATGTATATTGCAAGCGATGTATATTGCTTACAAATGCTTAAATTAACTGTTTATAATAGCATTTCCCCACAGGGTTACTGCAGAAGCCTAGATACCACGAAAACATTGTCAATGTTTATTTCTTGTGTTTACAGATATCGTTGATTTCTTTATGATTAATATATATTTTTGAGATTATTAAATGTATATATTATATAATAATTTTTATGCAGGGGTTTCATGAAACACAATACACATCCGCACTTATCTATCTATCGTCTTTCACAGTTAGAATATCTCCATACCGTGGAGGGGAAACAAATACCCCAAACTATACATATGAAATATATATATAACGACGTTTTGGTTCCTCATAGCCCTTTATGTGACAATATTTCGGTCCGTCATGAACTTTTACCAAGTCGTAACTTACATTCACTTAATGTTATATATATACACAAATGATTACACTAGAAATAATATAAAAAATTTACTCTTTTCTCCGGTTAATATCATTACTTATTTACCGGACATACACCGTATGCTCCTTGTCGGTAATTTAAAATAAATATTAAACAATATTACTTATGCGAAATGGTATCAGCTGTAATAATAATAACCATATATGTATTGAGCGCATTAGGCAGATTAAGGAATTTGTCCCTGGTCTGCTGTTCCATTTTATATTGCGACACAAAATTAGTGAAGATATATTACTTCAAACAACCGCTCATCCTCCCTAATCCATATAATTTAACTTTCTTTATCAATATCTGTTGTTTCTGACTGCATGTAAGTCTGTCTCTGTCTGTCTGTCTGTCTGTCTCTCTCTCTCTCTCTCTCTCTCTCTCTCTCTCTCTCTCTCTCTCTCTCTCTCTCTCTCTCTCTCTCTCTCTCTGTCTTTGCCTAATACGTTTTGTAAGACAAAGGTCAGACGGGTGCTAATGTTCACCTATAGATGTCTCTTATATTTAATCCCAGCAGCTGGTTTTCAAAAAATAATAATTTACGTGAATGATTAATGTAGATAACAAATTTCATAACTTTGAACTATCATAAGACACTTTACAACATGAAAGACTTGGGAAAGTACTTAAACATCTTAAGGCTTCTGAAAGTACTCAGATTGTATCATATGGAACGGTGACGAGAGAGGTAGTTCAAAATATACCCAGAAAAAATACTGGAATAGGAAATTCTAATGCGGTACAGTGAAATTAAAACGTACTGGAATTAGAGATAACGATGTGACTTTAAAATAAATTCCGTGAAAAGACACCGAATAAATAAACACAACCATAGAACATAATGTAAAACATTAGAGGCTAACAACGGTTCTCCATTCTGATAACTTATACACAAAAATTTTACTCTAACAATAGTAGAAGCTTCCAAGCAGAAACTTGGCAAGCTTTACTGCCTAATATTCTTTGATTAAAAAGTGATGTCGTGGATTCTACAGCATAATCTTTTACTGCTTATTCGTGGATAGAATATGTAATGACTAGTTGTATTTACTCTGTCTAATTATTTAATTAATCAATCGAAGCTTTGTTCATTGTTTATTATTTATTCTAAAAATACTTTTGCTTGATTATTCCAGAATTCAACAAAGAGAGAGAGAAACTATTAATAATACAACAATTTACGCAAAAACTCGTAATTTCAGCCATTAGCATGGGTGATATATTGTAAACAAGATTGTGAAAACGGAATGCTTATTTGCAGAGCTTTTCTTCTCCAAAAATGCATTCAGAAATATAAAAATGAAAGCATTCACGGCATTCATTTCCAGAATAATAAAAGAGCCAATTTAGCAAGAGACGAGGGAGAATAAAGAGCATCCTGCCTGCATTCAGGAGAGGGCCTATGCTGGTCCTAGCACATATGTATCTATTACACAGCCTCAGTTGGCCCTAGCAACACTTGCAGCTTCCCTGACTCGGTTAAATTTATGGCCTAGGTTCTGACACATCTTTTCATCACCTTCTGTGTGATGCTTTTGTCAAAATCATTTCCCTTTGTGATGCTGTGTCAAATGTTGAGGATGAGACTGGCTATGTTGACGGCGAGACAATTCTCATGATGTGATAATGCTGAAGCAAATTTCGGTGTATTAAGTGAGAAGACAGGTTAGGGATGGGTTGCTTCTCCCGGGAGAGAGAATTGGAACAAATTGCAAAACGTAAACGCGCTCCTCAGAGAGTCTTTGGCCATTTCATATATTTTATATTGTCTTGGGAGTGACGTCTCGGAAGCTTTCAAGTTTACGATTATGAAGCTGCATTATGAACATGAATTTAGTTATGAAATTGATTTTGATTTAGAATTTTTCACGGTTTATGTGTGTTTGTGTGTATTTACTATTTGTGTCTGCAGAATCGAGCAATTAGCTCTTGGACCCCGCCTTTTAAAGCAATTTATTTTTTACTCTAGTATGATATTCTTCTACATATATTTATCTTACACACGCACACACACACACACATACACACACACACATGGGGAGGATTGAAACTGAGGATGATAGTAGGAGGCTACAAGATGACCTAGATAGACTGAGTGAATGGTCCAACAAATGGCTGTTGAAGTTCAACCCGAGTAAATGCAAAGTAATGAAACTAGGCAGTGGAAACAGGAGGCCAGACACAGGATACAGAATAGGAGATGAAGTACTTAATGAAACAGATAGAGAGAAAGATCTAGGAGTTGATATCACACCAAACCTGTCTCCTGAAGCCCACATAAAGAGAATAACGTCTGCGGCATATGCGAGGCTGGCTAACATCAGAACGGCGTTCAGGAACCTGTGTAAGGAATCATTCAGAATCTTGTACACAACATATGTTAGACCAATCCTGGAGTATGCGGCCCCAGCATGGAGCCCGTACCTTGTCAAGCACAAGACGAAGCTGGAAAAAGTCAAAAGGTATGCTACTAGACTAGTCCCAGAACTAAGAGGCAAGAGATATGAGGAAAGGCTGCGGGAAATGCACCTTACGACACTGGAAGACAGAAGAGTAAGGGGGGACATGATCACAACCTACAAAATCCTCAGGGGAATCGACCGGGTAAACAAGGATGAACTATTCAACACTGGAGGGACGCGAACAAGGGGACACAGGTGGAAGCTGAGAACCCAAATGAGCCACAGAGACATTAGAAAGAACTTTTTCAGTGTCAGAGTAGTTAGTAAATGGAATGCACTAGGAAGTGATGTGGTGGAGGCTGACTCCATACACAGTTTCAAATGTAGATATGATAGAGCCCAGTAGGCTCAGGAATCTGTACACCAGTTGATTGACGGTTGAGAGGCGTTGGGCTGAAGGCCTATAAATTGCAAGAGGGTTATTAAGGCCAGGATAATATTTACTAACCAACCAGCAAGTATTCTTTAGCCTTGAACATATCAAACTCTCAGTACATATATACACTGAGAAATGAGTTACACCTCTTGCTGAATATATCCCTTTGTATCTCTTGAATCCTGACTTTTGTCAACTCAAAGACAATCTAAAAAGACTACCCCACTATTATTATATAAGAGGGACATATTAATGTATCTGATACATATACTCACATTCCTACACATAACTTGAAACATAATGAGAGTGAAAGAACCACCTGGACGTCTGACTTCATACTACAATATACTTTTTAATTCAACTCCTCTCTGGTAGAGTTCTTCAGGGAACACCATCACTCATGTCGACGGCAATATCGGCTTACAGTATATTGTGTCAAGTAAATCCCTCCGTAAGCTCTCTCTCAACAGCCATGATATCGCTAAAAGGATTCTACTCCTTCCGGAATAAACGAAATTGTAATCTGCAAAAGAGATTACCCAGGTTTAGATAAAACGAACCAAAAAATTTGAAATTTAAAATAGTTTTAGTTAATTTGGGAGTTCTAAGAGATATTCTATTATATTTTCTTTCATCTTCGATCTTTTTCATTACTTTGAATTTATTTACCTGGAAGATGGGTTTCATTGAATGTAATCTGGTAAAAAGAAGGTTAATGTAATTGTATTCTAACTAATCGATAACTGCGTTTCTGGTGTACAGTTGTATAAGTCGAGACCAAGTGTCCCATGGTCCAATATATCGAGGTTTATTTAGTTACTTTATTCTAAATTGTGTTTATTTTCATCCAATAGTCAGTTATATAAAATATTGAGGGCTCAAGGTTTTGCCTCGCTTTCTTATGTCCGGTCGTGATGGTCAAGTGGATTAAGGCGTCCTGTGCATACCAGTTGCATTGCTCCTAGCAGTATGGGTTCGAGTCACTTCTGGGGAGTGAGTTTTCAGTTATATATATATATATATATATATATATATATATATATATATATATATATATATATATGTCGTACCTAGTAGCCAGAACTCACTTCTCAGCCTACTATGCGAGGCCCGATTTGCCTAATAAACCAAGTTTTACTGAATTAATATATTTTCTCTAATTTTTTTCTTATGAAATGATAAAGCTACCCATTTCATTATGTATGAGGTCAATTTTTTTTTATTGGAGTTAAAATTAACGTAGATATATGACCGAACCTGACCAACCCTACCTAACCTAACCTAACCTATCTTTATAGGTTAGGTTAGGTTAGGTAGCCGAAAACGTTAGGTTAGGTTAGGTTAGGTAGGTTAGGTTGTCGAAAAAACATTAATTCATGAAAACTAGGCTTATTAGGCAAATCGGGCCATGCATAGTAGGCTGAGAAGTGAGTTCTGGCTACTAGGTACGACATATATATATATATATATATTTATGCGAACAAGCCTGAACGGTCTCCAGGCATATATGCAACTTAAAACTCACACCCCAGAAGTGACTCGAACCCATACTGCCAGAAGCAATGCATCTGATGTTAAGGGATCCTGTACATCAGATGCATTGCTTCTGGCATATGGGTTCGAGTCACTTCTGGGGTGTGAGTTTTCAGTTATATATATATATATATATATATATAACTGAATATATATATATATATATATATATATATATATATATATATATATATATATATATATATATATATATATATATATATATATATATATATATATATATCTGTATGTAAAGAGTGGCATAGAAGGGCTATTTATAAGGTAAAAATGTGAGGTGAAATGCCAAAAGAAAAGTAAACCATATTGATCTTTTTTTTTAACCTATGATTTTCACAGTCATTACAAATGGCATTTACAATTCTTGCTTCAAATGGCTTTCCCAGAATTGACGTTAAGCAAATTTGATGATAATTTAGTGCTAGTGATCCATTCGTCTCCTAAATATTGGGATTACATTCTTAACCCATCATAATTCTGGCACAATGTCCTGCTCGAATGAATTATTGAATACTGATACTCTAATGTATACACACACAAATACACCTAAAAACGCACGAAAACACACACATAAAACGGCACGAAAACACACATTCACACGCATATATTCACCAGCACATGTAGAAGCAAAATATATACCCTCTGCTGAGGATAAGTCACAATATCCTGGGGGAACCAAGTGACACAACCCACACACATATATGATAAGATGAAATGGTGGCAATGTTTTGGCCCATCCTGGCATTTAACGACGCTTCGGTCTGTCTTGAACTGTTATATGACGACGTTTCGATCCGTCCTGGACACTTATGTAACGACGTTTTGATCCGTCTTGGACACTTATCAAGTCTCGACTTGTAAGTTTCATTTCATTTATATGCTTGAATTGGGTTGCTACAGCCACGTGCTTGCGAGTCCTACATGAGGGGTATATATATATATATATATATATATATATATATATATATATATATATATATATATATATATATATATATATATATATATGTATTTTGACATGTGTCCACGTGTTAGCAAATGTAGCAGAGTAGAGGTACCTACTTGATACCTGCTTGATGGGGTTCTGGGAGTTTTTCTACTCCCCAAACCCTGCCCGAAGCCAAGCTTAACTTGTGAGAGTTTGGTCCACCAGGCTGTTGCTTGGAGCGGCTCGCAGGCCCACATATTCTCCACAGCCCGGCTGGTCCGGCACTCCTTGAAGAAAACTATCTAGTTTTTTTTTAAGATGTCCAAGTTGTTCCGTCAATATTTCTTATACTCGCGAGGAGAATGTTGAACAACCGTGGACCTTTGATATTTATACAGTGTTCTCTGATTGTGTCTATGGCACCCGTGCTCTTCACTGGCTCTATTCTGCATTTTTTTCATGTCGTTCACTGCAGTATGTTGATAATTTATTGTACAGATTTGGGGCCTGGCCCCCCCAGTATTTTCCACGTGTATATTATTTTATATCTCTCTCGTCTTCTTATAGCGAGTAGATTTGGAGAGCTTTGAGACGATCTCATTAATTTAGATGATTTATCGCGTCTATGTATGCCGTATATGCATTTTGCACTCTCTCTATTTCAGCAATCTCTCCTGCTCTGAAGGGGGAATTGAATACTGAGCAGTACTCAAGACGGGACAACACAAGTGATTTGAAGAGTACAAAGAGTGTTCAGGGGAGAGATGAGAGTCTTGTACGATATATTTACAGCTAAAGTACCAAATGTGAGCCTTACGAGACCACTTAAATATTTCATTACATGTGTTTAAATCTCTGGACATCAGCGTCCAATAATGAACTGAGAAAAAGTCATAGAAATAATCCTCATCAGACCTTCTCTTTCAACAACTAAAAAGGGAACGAAGGCCCCTCTACTCCTCTACGAAGTTGAGAGGAATGGCTTATGTACAATCACAAAGAGACTGGCCTAAATACACATACATATCCACACTAATTCGCGTGCACAGACACAGACACACACACACACAAACACACATACACATGCTAACAAACATACTGTATGACACGCACACAAGCATCTTTACTTGCATTTGAACATAACTTACGATTTGAAAAGTAAAATCGCTACCTCTTTTATATTATATTTTTATACGAATTGCAAAAACATTATTTGGAATTTATCTTTGACAAAGCGAAATAAAGATGACAATATTTTACGGAACGGATATTTATGGCCAGAAGACCTCAGGCCGGATAATACGATATCTCAACGTTTCTCAAATATTTACAAATCAGCGTTAGACTTATTGAAAAAAGGCTGCTAAATTTATGTTTCTGTTTTTAGTGACAAATAAATTTTACACTCGAGCCCAAGCTAATATGCATTGAAATTTATAATCATATTTACCTTTAGCTTTCAAATTATATTATCTTGAAAACCGAATTACAGAGAAAGGAATATATGTCTTTGTTTATGCATTCGGTGCTTGAATTACCTGAATATTTTTAAATAAAAAAACAAAAATATTACTTAACTAACTAGATAAGAACAGTGTGTAAATTGTTTGTTTGAAGAACTTTTTATATCTTGATTATAAGCTTTATTTTTCTTTAATTTATTTTTGTAACTTTTTTGTATTTTAATTATTTATGAATCGATGCAGATTTGCAAATGTTTATGTATTAACAGTGGTACATACAAGTTCAATGAGCACTACATAGTACATGTAAGATAACTTGAATGGAGTTGCTATTGAACACAAAATATATGCAGAAATGAGCTATTCTGAACACACAGCCCATACATTAATGCATTATTCTGAACACACAGCATATATGCTGATGAGTTAATCTGAACACAGCACATATACATATATGAGCAAATTTGACTACAGTACCTATATAAATAAGAGTTAATTTTAACACTGTACACGATCTCTAATGAACTAGCTTCCACAATTATATTGTTCACAGCATAACATCTCTTTGTAAAAGCCATTTATGAATTAAATGTTTTTAAGCAGTTATCTTCGTAGAGCTCATTCCATATTCTAATTTCGTATCTGGCTATATTATCATCTATTAACCTGCCATATTCTCATCTGACATCCTGGCATATTTTGCAAACTCAAAATATATACTATTCATCTATATATGATTAAAATCTAATGGAATACCAAAGTGGTCTTTGATATGCAAATTCTTTAACTTTGATAGTTTTAACAAGATAACCGATTCCCTTTTTGGCATAGAGAGAATATTCAAACAGACATAATCTGTGTCAAGGCCATGGTCTCGTGCAAGGAACATGGTTTCTAGCAAAGCCGTGGTCTCTTGCAAAGCCATAGCCTTTAGCAAGGCTATGATCTCTCGCAAGGTCACGGTCTCTTGCAAGTTTACGGTCTCATGCAAGGCCACGGTCTTTGCAAATTTTATGGAGGTCACGGTCTCTTGCAAGAACACGATCTCTTGCAGAGACACGGTCTCTGGCAAGTATAAGGTCTCTGGCAAGGACACAGTTTCTATTAAGAACATGGTCTCCAGCAAGGACATGGTTTCTAGCAAGGACAATACTTCTTTCAGTGACATGTTCACTAGCAAAGCAATTGTCAATTATAAATTCACGACCAAGAGCAATATCATGTGAGGTCCAGTATAAGCGAGTAGAGCAGATCTACTGCTCTTCTCGGGACCAAGGTTTGGGTCCAGTATAATGTGTGAGGAAGTACAAGCAATACATGTGTACTTGAAATGTTCCAGATGCCCGTGCTGGGACTAGAACCTCCGACCACGTGATGCAAAGCCGAGTACCTCTGTACCACTACGTTACAAAAGCATGGAGAGTCTTTATGAACTAATTAAACCCCCAAGCCCGAGTGCATTCAGGTTATATGGTCAACTATTTCATCTAGTCTAGATTTAAGCTACAGAGCATAAAATATCAAATGGTAAACGTGAATAGTATACAGGCTGCCAAATTACAAATGCCCCAGCAAAGGCATTTGTAATTTTCAAGTAATTCCTATATTTCAATGCATCCTTTATACTATCCAGGTTTATTATATATATATATATATATATATATATATATATATATATATATATATATATATATATATATATATATATATATATATATATATATATATATATATAATAAATTATATTTATTATATAAATATATATATTAAATTTCTGCTACTTTGGCCTCACTACTATCATTCAAATATTACTTCCATCAATATGTAAAATACCTGGACACTAGTAGGCTCAAGTGATTCGCCAGAGTAACCCAAACTATCGTTTGTTTACAGAACCCTTTGAACATATATCCTGTGCTCCCTGCAATACAAATACGATATGTATTATAAAAAGGTGAATCCTGGCCCAGATGTCCAGCTGATAAACTCCCTTAATTCCATTAAGCTATTAAAGAGATTAAATGGGAGACGGATACGACCGTTATGGCAAAGGACGCTATTTGTCTGAGCAAAAATAAGGTCAGTTCAGTTTTGGAAAATCTAGAATGATAAAATTTTGCTGTTCGAAAGTCAGTTATTTCCTAAACGAATTTATTTATTAAAAATTATTATTATTATTATATATATATATATATATATATATATATATATATATATATATATATATATATATATATATATATATATATATATATAATATGACGGTGTCAGACCACGGAGGAGGAATTGAAAAGGGAATTTCCTTAAGTACTTTCGTATTTAATTCTTTCGAAAGAAAGAAAGAAAGAAAGATACGTAGGAAGCTTCAGAAGGATTATTAAATACGAAAGTACTAAAGGAAATTCCTGTTTCAATTCTTCCTCAGTGGTCTGACACTTACATTTTCAACATGTGTTAATTTTTGTGATTTACACATACACACACACACACACACACACACACACACACACACACAAGTTCTTTACACAAGTTTACACGGTTGAGAGGCGGGACCAAAGAGCCGAAGCTCAACCCCCGCAAGCACAATTAGGTGAGTACACACACCTACACACACCCACATACACACACACACACACACACACACACACACACACACACACACACACACACACACACACACACACATATATATATATATATATATATATATATATATATATATATATATATATATATATATATATATATATATATATATATATATATATATATATTCACCTAGTTCAGCTCTGCTCTTTCGGCCCCGCTCTCGACTGTCAATCAGTCAGCTGTTACTAACTACTAACTATTTTTGTCACACCCACACACACACCCAGGAAGCAGCCCGTAACAGCTGTCTAACTCCCAGTTACCTATTTACAGCTAGGTAGCAGGTACATCAGGGTGAAGGAAACTCTGCCCATTGTTTCTCGCCGACGCCAGGAATCGAACCCCGGACCACAGGATTACGTGATCAGCTTGCTGTTCACTCAGCCACCGGCCTCCGTGAGGTGAGGTGTGTGTGTGTGTGTGTGTGTGTGTGTGTGTGTGTGTGTGTGTGTGTGAGTTTGTGTGTGTGTGTGTGTGTGAGTGTGTGTGTGTGTGTGTGTGTGTGTGTGCGTGTGTGTGTGTGTGTGTGTGTGTTTACTATTTGAGTCTGCAGAATGGAACTATTAACTCTCAGACCGCTCCTCTCTAACCAATCTATTTTCCTTTATTAAATCTTTTACATATTTTCCTGAAACGCACGCACACACATACCTCTCCGGGAAGCAGCCTGTAGCAGCTGTCTAATTCCCAGGTACCTAGTTACGACTATCTGAACAGTTACATCAGGGTGAAGGAAACTCGGTCCATTTGTTTCTGCCTTGGCCGGGAATCGAACTCGGGCTATTAGGGCTACGAACACCCTAACACTGTTCACTCAGCCGCGAGACCTCATATGTATGTGTGTGTATGTGTATTCACCTAGTTGTGCCTGCAGGGGTAGAGCTTTGCTCTTTTGGTTTGCCTCTCAACTGTCAATCAATCAATCAACTGTTATTAACTACTAACTAACTATTTTGCGTGTGCATGTATGTTTGTGTGTGTGTGTGTGTGTGTGTGTGTGTGTGTGTGTGTGTGTGTGTGTGTGTGTGTGTGTGTGTGTGTGTGTGTGTGTGTGAGCGTGTGTGTCTGTGTGTGTGAGTAAATCCCGAACAAATTTAATGAAGTAAATCACCAAACAAATGAAGCTCTCAAATATTGTTTACCTTTCCGTGTACCTATTAACGTATATGTTTTAAACAAGTTAGTAACGTGGAATTGGTACACGAAAGAGAAAGTTGTTGTGGCACATATTGGCATATTGAGGTAGATTCATTGATATCATAGTTGGTGTGGGGGAACGAGACTCAGGGGAGAGGCAATATACCAGTCGTTGGCTGTGATTACGTGGCGTGCTTCCTAGATATCAAGCCCAGAATGGCACATATATCACAAATGGTTGATAGCCGCAAATGAAGGATTGGTGAAAGGAACTTGGTAGTTAAATAATGAAACATATTTAAATTACATTATTGAAGCTATTGCATATTTTGCATTTTTATTGATTTCAGTTACTCTCTATATAAAATAATTGTATTTTGTTAATATATGCTACATACTGAAGTGATTAAGATTCTATGGATACTGAATAGAAAAATGTTCAAATCTCAAAGAAGAATTAAAAAAAATTAAGGACAATGTGGAAACTCGATATTATTGGGAAATAAATGAAAATGAAAGTGTTCATAAATTATAACAACAGTGGTAATAAATGAATATGACAGTTAATAAATTATAACGATAAGGTGTGTAATAAGCAGTTTTCTTGGAGTGCAATGTCCTCTATTTACTCCGTTATTTAAATAAAAAAATAATTACGTAAACGTTTATTGAAATCCAAGGTACATTGCTTAATTAGGAACTTGATTAATTGCTCTTCTCCATTGATTATATCATCTATCCGGGAGAAATATGATAATGTCGTTGACACCTATTGTAAAGACGTATTATAACGTACAACAAAAGACGTGTAAACGAACGTAAATCGCACGTGAAACAGAAAGTAAATCGTACGACACAACACATGTGGAAAAAGAACATAACTCACATAAATAATTCCCGAACCCTCTATATCATATATACGTCTTTTGGAAGTTTCTGTTGCCTCAGAAGAACTCCCATAATGGCTACCTTACGGAGGCACCAAATATATCATCCAAGGATAAGGCCAGACAGGAAAAATCTGGAAAATAATATTTAATGCTGGTGACAAGTGAGTGTAAACCAGAGTGAATAATGGTCTGGCTACCAGGACACGTGAAGACCACAACATTTTGGTTTCATTTAATCGAGGTATCGTGTCATTGTTACAATTAATGTATCACAGGCGAAAGGAACCTTTCCAGGGATATTCAGGAGAGATTATTAGTTGAATAAGGTCCAGCCAGCCTAAACTTGGCACCTGGTACATACTCTCATCAGCACCCTTCCTATATCCAACCCACCCACATCCCTCTCACATTCCACTTCCCTTTTAATCCTCCCAACCACCCACCCAGACCCTCAGATCCGCTCTTCTATCATCATACTCTAGCAACGAACGACAACTTTAACGCCGCCGCCTCTACCGTTCAGAATATTTTGCCTTGAGATACGTGTTTAGAAAACTCCTTATCATCTTGCTACTCCTTACACGTCCAGCAAGATTACCACACTCCTATTTTGTAAACTTTAAAAAAAGTTAACTTAGCTAAGAACACGTAATAAAAGTTTTATTCGGAGCAGTTTGATATTCAAATTATTTGATCTCCTAATAGTGCAGTTCTTTGTCTTCCTTGTTTATATTTCAGCTGCTTTTAGCAACTTTTCATCTTAAAGATAATAAAAGTATTGGTTAAAATATATGCTTTAAAATATTTTATTGGCACCAGTTCAAGGTGCCGAAAAGATGACTCATAAAAACTGTTCATACAGGGACACACATGGACACTGTTCATAGACGGACACACATGGACACTTCATTTAAGGACACATATGAACACATTTCACACAGGGACACAAGCGAACAATCTTTATATATAACATATGAGCTGCTGTCCACACATATTTTTAGTATAAAAGTCATTTGAAATGTTTTATGATTAGTTTGCTCTTGACTACATCCAATACCGAATTGAAAAATAATTTAGAAAGTTAAAGAAACGTCACAACCTTGGCGTGGATCGTCGTTCTAGCGGGAGTTTATAAATTAATAGAGAAAGGATGACGCTGAATGATCTGAGGACGAATAGAAGTCTGATCCGGATTTGTTTACATTAAAATGGTCAATAATCGTACAAATAGATCCCTTTTTTCATTTTTACTTTTCTTCCATGCCCAGATGATTATCATTTACTTTCCACAAACTCAAGGATTACACACTCTTATTTGTACACTTTTTCGTATATATTTTTAACACATGATTACGAAAAACGAGAGATGTGATGTATGTATAATGCCTAAAACTAAGGTTAATTTACTTTTTTGTAACTACGTTATGTGGTGTTTATTGCCATCGACTATACTTTCCACGTCCACACTCTCCTCGTCCACACTCTCCCTGTCTACACTCTCCACACCCATACTCTCTATGGCAACACTTTCCTCGTTCATACGTATCTCGTTCATATATGAATGTACATATTCTCAAAATTAATTTTCTACGTTTCAAAAATCTTCACATCTATATTATTCACAAATGCATTCTCCACTTTTGTATCCAAATTGTTCATATCCTTCTTCTCCATGTTCTTCATGTTACTGCTCCCACTGTTCATATTATCGATATTCCTATACCTGTTAATCGCAGCTGTCATGTTCTTTGTTGGAGCTGTTATAGGATTTATCCAACTTGGTAAACTTACACTTTACAAGCATGGATTTCTACATCGTGGATAGTTTCTTCATCCACTCCAAATTGATGTTTAAAGCTCCATCAGATACATCTGTCACTAGACCACCAACTTCCCCGCTTGCATGAACCTGTATCCTTTACTTGGGTGAATCAAATTACCTGTCAAAGCCATGTCATGTGCAGATTCAGCATCCAGGGCTTCGGCTTGTTTTTATTTTTTTTTTTTGGCGATAACCTTGGATTTTCATTATGCAATGGTTATTGATAAATATTATCTGTCCAGGGGAAATTTTGCTTCTGTCCAAGATTAAGTCATAGTAAAAATACATTGAATAAAACTGATTTGATACAGTTGTAAAATAAAGTTATTGTTATTAATATTATTATTATTATTATTATTAAATAATAATAATAATAAAATAACTGATTTACAAAATTACTACCTAATAATATTAATAATATAAAATTGCAGATGCGGATGTATAATCATTGCATCAATAATATAGAGGCCATAGTGTTACTGACATAGAACCGTTGAAGTCATTGGGCACCATTCTTTTCCGTCTTCCCATTACAAATCCTTAACGTCGTTCCTACCAAAGCTATATAGTCATAATGGCTTAGTGCTCTCTGAGAAATTACCTTACCTCCCCGTAGACACAAATATATTAATATTAATGGGATGATTCTTAGGCAGGATTGAAACAGTCTACGGTACGGTCCTGCCACATTTGACTATCTCCCCATAGTACCTTATTCTATTGCATATTTTTTTGTTGAGACACTATTGTTCTTTAGTACGACATAATGCTGTGGCAGTGTAAAAAGAACATTTGCCCCACGATATAATTCGGATATAAATATCATATATATATAATTACCAAGTTCTTGGACTGGCTGCATAACCAGTAAACAGGGGTAAAAAATAAATCTCAAAGTAAAAAGGAGAATATTAAGGTCTCACAGTGATGCTCGGTGACAATAACAACAATAATAATATTGATATTAATGATAAAAAAGTAGTGGCAAAAAACGTTATTATCACTTCAGGCATTAACTAATTAATTCGTAATCAAATTTTGTCAACAAAGAGACGAAAAAAGAAGTAAATATATATATTAGCGTATACAAGTTTAGAAGCAATTATATATATATATATATATATATATTTATAAAACGTAGAGGATTGCTGTATAGCACAAAAATACAAATAATTGGTTTAATATTTTGGTAACTTCTGGGATGCATAAACTTCGACCCTTTGAAACAAGCCTTGTTAACTCTCTGAAGTCTGGCGGCTGGGTAACCTAAATGGGGACGTCATCAATGTAGGTTATTGCTCCCAGCGTGTTTGATGCGGGTAACCAATGTGCGAGCAGTGAGAGTGTGATTTATGTTAGAGCTATTGATGTGAGAGGGATTGATGTAAGACTGATATTAGAGTGACTACTGTCAGTAAGTTATGCAGGACTGATATGACAGTGATTGATATAAGGGTGATTGATGTGTTATTGAGTGATGCCACCAAAGAGTCAGATGTCACATATTGGGTCCCCAATGTTTCAGCTGTGACAAACATGGTTCTCAAAGTGACAGATGTGACAAATTGGGTTCCACTAAATGTAAGATATGACCACGCGGGGTCACCAAAGTGTCAGATGTGACCAACAGGATCCCCAATGTGTCAGGAGAGACAAGTTGGATCACTATAATACCAGGCATAGTTTATAAAGGCTTAATAATTTTTTTAATGCAAAATAAATGATCTATAAGCGCAAAGAAAAGAATAATAATTTAATATGACGAGCTCTGAAGAGTAATTACAAAATCATGTGATGTTTACAGAAGTGTCTGTGGGATATTATGATATGAAGGGAAAGATTTTTAATCTAATGAGGGTTAGGTTAGGTTGGATTAGGTTAGGTTATTACCCTAATGAAGGGGGGTTAGGTTCACCGACCCTGAGCCATAATTGGGTTCAACTCTATTTATTATATTTTTAATCATCTCCTGGTACGGTAATTTTCAATGTAACGTTGTGTACACTTCTAAATGGTACGTTTGGATTGGTTGGTACAGCGACGGTGTCTCGTCTTGCAAGGTGTAGTTCGATTTGCAATGGTATAAGCAGTTGGGCACCATTCGTTCTCTCGGTCCTATCGCAGCTCCTTGTCATTATATCCCAGCTATCCAAGTACTATATTTGCACTGATTTATCGCCTTTACATTATAGTTACCCTATCCTCTAAATTGCACAGTTCAACAGGATGATAAAAACAGGTATTTAGTCAGTATGTACTGCTCAATGGAAACAAAACGTACATACTAATACCGTGCTAACAGCTAATCCCCCAAGTTAGTTTGAACCGCTAGAATAAATGATTATATTTATCGATTGACACAGATTAAAAGAGATGATACACGAAATTGAATCCAGTTATTTAATGTGTACTACACGTACACATAGAATAGTTGAGTTAAATTTCATGGCAAAATTTCGCGAATAATTGGATACTATTTCGCAGCCAAAAACCTGGATGAGAATATATTTAGAAAGTATCAACGATGATCCGATTACCTATTGGTTTGTGGCGTGTTAAGTGAGGGGGGTTATGACGGGTCTGAAACTGCGAGTTGTAACACGGGCTGTTAGGCATCACCTTACTTGACGTTTGACACGAATGTGTCATGCCACATGTGCTGTCATGTGCAAGACTTATGTTATGTGCAAGACTTATTACATGTGCAAGACTTATGTACCATCAATAATTCCCTAAATTCTCCCGTTATCAGATCCCAGTGGGCTTAACATTGAAGTGGAGCGTTAATTGAACGTTGAATTAAGATTCATTAACGTTGATGTGGTAGATTCAAAGCTGAATTAACGTCGCTCTTGGATATTATTACCACTGGGATGTACATATGAGATCGGACACATTATTCTTGGAATGCCACTCGTTTCTGTTGCTTTCTAAGAAGGCTACAAAGATTACTGTATAGATGCCTCTATAGATTACTGTATAGATGCCTGCATAGATTTATATATAGATGTATGCATAGAGTACTGTATAGATGCCTGTATAGATTATTAAATAGATGCAGGTATAGATGGCTGTTCATTGATTCGTTCAGATAAGAGTATTGATCTATTTGGCTGCACGATGGCTTACCGAGCAAATACATATTACATTGAAAATTAAATTTTTTACTATTTTTTCTTATATAATTTGTTTCTATTTAATGTAATAACAATATTAAATGGTTAGGGATAGATTGTAACATACTTTTTTCTATTATTTTTACGTTCAAATTATGTAAAAAATAATAATGAATGTAAAACCAGAAATTACAAATTTACTACGTTGAATAACGTTAAGAACGTTTAAGCAACAATAAAAAACGTTATCAACGTTTAAACAACATTGAAAAACGTTAATATCGTTAAAACAACGTTAAAAAACGTTGTCGATTTGTAACCATAGGAATTTCTTTAAAATCAGTTATAAATACATTCATTCAAAAGGTTAACATCTCCCCCAGTGCATAGAAACCTACGAAATCTCAATTACGTAATTTGTGTAGAGAATTTACTGAGTTTGCTGCCTCAAATTAAAAAAATCAGCCATTTCCCAGGTCAGATATCCAGAGAGATGATATGCGAGAGATTAAAGGCTTTTGGTAGCTGGCCGCTAATGACCACCAAAGAGGTTAATACCATGTTAGTAAGGTAAATATGAAGCTCGTGAAGTTAATACAACTCTCGTACGTAAGATTAATACCAGACTCCCATGACTAATCATTAAGATAGGCAAGGGCTCCACTTGAGCTTACATCAGGCTCACGTCTCGGATGTTATGAAGGTGTTTAACTTCTCAGATATTTTACCAAGACTGATTTGTAAAATATTCGAACATACCACAGTGCTGATATGTCTGTAAAATAAGCGAACATACCACAGTGCTGATATGCCTGTAAAATAAGCCAACATACCACAGTGCTGATATGCCTGTAAAATAAGCCAACATATCACAGTGGTGATATGTGTGTAAAATAAGCTAACATATTACAGTATGTGGGGGATATTCCATGATAGGGTTTG